>NC_137880.1:25993209-26288209 GCF_963924005.1 Protomyctophum bolini
AGCAATATGTAATACAATCATGTCGATGTATAATGCATCGTTCACCTTCACTGAAATGTACTTTGCTATTTTGCTAATAGCACATGCATGCGCATCACATTAATAGTAAATGTATATAGTTAACTCTGGGTCAAACTAGGACAAACACAACACACTATAGTATACTAATTGTAAAGTTTATATTTAGCTGTCAGTGTTTTCTTTATTTAAATTGTATTCGACGTGAAATGCATTACTACAGCATTGTCATGAATGATTCAACAAAGTAACTCTTATCTTGGTGGCTGACACAAATGCACATACATTTCAGACACCACCTTTGGACTCCACAAGGTTTATTTTTCGTTTGTCTTCAACGCGGAAATACTGTTTTCTTTTTTTTGGTTTGTCTTCACCTCTTATGTGAAAATAATGTTTTTGTAAAACATTGGGCATTAATTCATTCATCTCCTTTAAATACCTACTGAAATGAAAAATACGTTTTTCACACTTTTAGACCATATCCGTGGTCATCATATAGGCATATCTATCAATGGATTAAATAAAATACATTTAAATTTCATTTTTTTTAAATGTTATTCCCATTGCTGCACATTCTTCCAAACACAGCTGCTTCTTATTACTGAACTACTCAGTTTTTAATCCCATTCAAGATGACATCCAGACAGTGTAATACTCATTTTTAACTTAATCAGCACGCTAAAATAATGTATCTGTTAGAAATAAGCCCCAAGCTTTGTTGCCTGTCTCTGTGTAACTTTGTAAACACACCTTCAAGAAATTGTACAGCCTACCATTGCCATTATCATGTCTTTCCACAGCTCTGTCCCGTGTTCAGCCTGTCCTGTCATGGCGCTGGCTGGGGTGAGAGTCATTGAGCTGGCGGGCCTAGCCCCAGCACCATTCTGTGGCATGATTCTGGCAGACTTTGGTGCCAAGGTGATCCGTGTGGACCGCACTCGAGTTTCCATGGCGTTGGACACGATGGCACGGGGTAAACGCTCTGTAGCACTCGATCTGAAGACTCCCGCAGGTGTGTCTGCGCTCAGAAAGCTCTGTGTCCAATCGGATGTCGTCTTGGAACCCTACCGTAAAGGTCAGAAGTCAGAACTCATACTTCAATAAAAGAAAACGCACCATATCAAGAAAGAGAAATTATGATATACAGTAGTTCGTGGGTCCATAAAGTTCTAGAGTGCTATAAATAGTTGAAACAAGCAGGGTTTAAAAATGTCGAGCACCAAAAACATCCAGCCATGGCGCCTGATGGAGGGGAAAGGAACAGGGTGACAGGGGTGAAAAATGGGTTACAAAATCGTGGGATAAAAATTTTAGGGAAAAAAAATGTCGAGCACAAAAGGATATTTTTGACGAATAGTTACACAACAATTTAACATGAAAAGTAGTTGGTAGAAATAGAAATAAAATAATTCCAGACATGCAGGGAGTGAGTGCTGCATTTGAGGTTTAGCTGTCTGTCATACGCTGAATTGGTCTTGTTGCGAACGCAGTGAGCACTTACTATGAGACCTAGCAGATCATGTCTGTGTGTCTGTCTGTCTGTCCGTGTGTCCGTCCCGCTATCCAAATATGGAGTGTGTTGCATCAGCAATCACTCAGCTCCATATATGGGCACAAAAGGGGCCAGGTCCACTCAGCTCCATATATGGGCACAAAAGGGGCACCATATAAGGAGTCCCCAAAGCAGCTATACGTCCAAAACCCAAATATGTACGAGCTGCGTTCGCTTCCCGCGTTTGCGCGTCTTACTCGTATTCTATCTACATCATAAATTCCTGACACAGTACAGCCTAGGGAGATTTCTCGCTAATTCGTTTAAAAGCGCCAAATTTTGCCCAGGGCATGATCTAACGATTTAGCTAGGGCGCCCGAGCTGGAGACCTTTTAGGGTCGTGACAGCGGCCAAATCCATATGGCCATCGTTAACTTCCTATATAAGGTAATTTCTAAATTTCATTATGCTTCCATAATCCATTGCCAATTAATTTGTTAATGACAATTCCCATTTTCCCTCTTGTGTAGTCCCTACAGTTGGTCATTGGGGGTGTGTGTAGACATCTAGACAGACATGGAATCGTTTTTGTCCCTTACATTTTTCCCAGGTGTGATGGAGAAACTAGGCCTTGGCCCAGAAGATCTACTAAAGGAGAATCCTCGTCTGATCTATGCTCGACTGACTGGCTATGGGCAGACTGGCTCCTATGCCACTGCTGCTGGCCATGATATCAACTACCTCGCCATGTCAGGTATAAAGCATTTAACATACATTTACTTTTTATGGCCACTGCTCCTGATATCAGGACGCATCTGTGTCACTTTAGCGTTTAACCAAATTAGCCATTATTTTATACTTTAGTTATTGAAAAATAGCAGAGCTACAAGCTCATAGCACGGCACCCGGTGCCGCACTATGAGCTTGTAGATCTGTACAAATCTTTGAATATATATATTCTTTCACAGCGACCATTTTTTAAATTCAAATACCAAATGAATAAATTTGCTTCTGGGGGTCCCTGGAACAAAATATTTGTCAGATGGGGGTCCGTGTCCAAATTCAGATAAATCTGGGGGTCCTTGACATGAAATGGTTTGGGCACCACTGATACGTTTTTCAGAAAACTGTCAGGATTTAGAAAACATTTTGTAGAATCAGCCTCAGGTCTTAATGGGTTAAAAATATGCTGCATGCTGTTTACATGCTGCTCCCGTATTTTGCTACTAAAGGCCTATTCAAGGTCCAGTTTTCAGTGACGAGGTGAGGTGACCACCGGAAACTACAACATGACGTCACGTCGCGGTGGTCAACGCTCAGGCAACACATCTCTGTTTTTACCAATCCACCGTTTGACCGTGGTGGTCAACTCTTCACCAAGAACTGGACTATGAATAGGCCTCATGTGTTGTTTGTCTTCTGTTCTGTTTTCTTCCATAGGTCTGTTATCTAGGCTGGGTCGTAGCGGTGACAAACCCTATGCACCGTTGAACCTGGTCGCAGACTTTGCAGGAGGTGGTCTGGCCTGTGCACTGGGTGTTGTCCTAGCGCTGTTGGAGAGGACCACCTCGGGGAAGGGACAAGTTATTGATGCTAGCATGGTAAGATGATTATTTAGGCAGATACATTAACACCACTCCTCCAGAATAAAAACATTTTGCAATGTTTAACATTAGGGGGTAATCCAATCAATTTGTAGCATTTAACACACAGAGAGAGAGAGAGTGTGTTCGATACGTATTGAAATTGACGTGAATCGAAAATCGAGCCGCCATGCGATATTTCATTTAAATTTTTATTTTATTTCACGTCTGTCTATTTTTTCACCCGGAACGTTTCTCACGGGACGTGTTTCAGCCAGTCGGACCGGATACAACGGTGCACCAAGCAGCCTGTAGATCATTGCGTGCTGCGTGCAGTCAGCACTCACACAGAGAGCAAACAACAACAAAGGTGCTACACGGTTTTACACAGCATTCTGAAGTGGTCTCTGAAGGTGTCAGACAAGCTAATACACAATTGTGGCAGGATGTAGCCTCTAAGTGTGAAAACAGCAGGGGGCTCGGGCTGCTAGGAATTTGATCAAATGCTGCTGTGATCTGACCAGGGATCAGATCAGTTTACTGCAGCGAAATATATGGGGGAACATGTTTCTCCGTAAGTATAGTGAAAGCCGAGAGACTACGCACGCACGCAATGCATCAAACCTCCGTGGAATCAAATCAATGGCGTGAGCGATCATGAAATGGATTATTCTTTGAGGTGAAATCATGTGCGGGTAATTTTCTTTTCCTTTTATGTCGGCTCCACTCCGATCTCAGAACCAATTTCAGAGGTCCATATTATGTCCATTATGGTTTGTGTCCATTATTTTGAACCTGTGAAGAGCTCTGTGTATACTATAAATATATAATTTATTATCCCATATGTTCATTTCTGACTTCCTTATTACCAAGTGATGTCTATGCAATCCAATGGTTCATGTATTTGTAACCTATTTGTGTTTATAGGCCGCTTGAATGTCCCTTAACCCTTTGACTGGACACTCTTAAATAGACTGTCAGAAAATTATAACCAGCTAAATAGTCAGCTAATTAAATCTTGAGGAGCCGGAGGATGCATCCATTTGATTTGGTTACACTTTTCGGAGCTACATAAAAACAAACGGTGAACATCATGACGTCAACCTGCCTGATGGCAGTCACGGCACCCCTCACTTAACCCGTTAGGATCTGAGGCCCATTCTGAAAAATGTTTCTATGTCAGTCGTTCTCAAATTGGAAGGACCCCCAACATGATATGCTTTTGACTGTGGACCTCTGAAACAATATTTTGTTCCAGAAGCCCCCAGAAGCAAAGATTTGATTTAATAATGTTCACTTTAAAAGATAATTAAGAAAAATAGATCTGCAAGCTCATAGCACTGCACAAAGTGACGTGCTATGAGCTGTCTGCTATTTTTGAAAGGCCAAAGTATAAAATATGATTAAAGTGCATAAAACATAAAGTGACACAGATGCTTTAATTCCCAGTCTTAATGACACAGTAAGGTCAAAATTCCTGCAAATCTTTACACAGTATCTCTATAGACCGATTCCGTAGCGGTTTCATGGTCACAGCTTACGTATTTCCTGTAGGCGGACTCGACATAGCTGCGGGGTTTAAACACTCACCAGGCGCACCTCTTCTACTATAGTGAACGGCAGAGTGACTGATGTTTAGTCTGCCTCAAATGTTACTCTTTTACCTCCTTTTTACTAACACTAACATTACAGATATACCCAGAACATCGTGATGAACCTGTGTAGTTTATGGCTGCTCCAACAGTAGTGGCAACATAAAAAATAAAAATAAAACGGAATGTCAAAATATCCACTGCGGTGGCTGAGACCAGAGCCATTTAGTAATGGTTGAGACAAACACAAGGCTGCTGTACTTTATACCTTAAATGCTTAATATTAGGTATAAAATACAGCAGCCTTGTGTTCATAAAACAGAAACATTGGATATTGGGTAAGACTGACGTTATGTATCTTTCAGGACCTTTCACTGCTTCTTCTCAACCATTACTAAATGGCTCTGGTCTCAGCCACCGCGGTGGATATTTTGACATTCCGTTTTCTTTTTCTTTTTTATGTTGCCACAACTGTTGGAGCAGCCATAAACTACACAGATTCATCACGATGTTCTGGGCATATTTGTAATGTTAGTGTTAGTAAAAAGGAGGTAAAAGAGTAACGTTTGAGGCAGACTAAACATCAGTCACTCTGTCGTTCACTATAGTAGAAGAGGTGCGCCTGGTGAGGATTTAAACCCCGCAGCTATGTCGAGTCCGCCTACAGGAAATACGTAAGCTGCGACCATGAGACCCGCTACGGAATCGGTCTATAGTCATGTGCTCAAGCCAGATCTGTCCGATATTTCATATTCCATCCTGCTTGGCTAACATTGGCTTTCAAAGTTTACAGGATTGGCCTGTTTTGAACAAAAAGCCTCAAATCATGAACGCAGCGTGCAATTTACGTGAAATCTTTCACAGAGGTTTCTTCACATTAGCCTGTTATAGCGCCACCAACAGGTGGATTTTTGCAAAACACATTTTTGGAACAAAATGCCTCAAATTATCCAATTCACCCTTTGTCAGCCTTCTGATTGGTCCCTGACTGACTACATGCCCAGTCACCATGCCGCACCTTTTTACTGACACCAAGTTTAAAATAAGAATTGAATGCACAGAATATCAATACGAAGCAACTAAAAAAAACTGTTATTTCAATGGTAGTGGACGGAGAGAGAGGATTTTTGTCCAACCATGACACGGCAACCAATGGGCGCGAAGAGGGGCAGAACCACGGGTGGGACTTGACAAAGGGTTAATTGCCATCCAAGGCCTAAGAAGAAATGGCACCCTTTTCACGTTGTCTGATTATAGCGCCACCAGGAGGCTTTTCTAGTTTAAACTGCAACGCATGTATGATATTGATATTCATTCATATACCGGTAGCTATTTGCACTTGTGTCTGTCATTCTGGCTGTGTCTTTTTCTAACTTTCTCTATCTAATGTATGTGTTAACCAGGTGGAGGGAGCAGCATACACAGGTTCTTTTGTATGGAAGTCTCGTCGCATTGGCATGTGGGACCATTGTAGAGGAGAGAACATGTTGGATAGTGGAGCTCCATTCTATGACACCTACAAGACTTCTGATGGAAAATATCTGGCCGTAGGAGCCATTGAACCACAGTTCTATAATCAGCTTATTCATGGTTAGTAGACAGAAACACACACACACACACACACACACACTTTTTTAATTATGGATTCTTGCCAATTAATCTTGTTTTGGCACAGATTGTGTTAAAACTCATTGGGAGCCAAGAGGCGATAGGGGGCGTTAAGTGGAAAGTGCCAGAGAAATTAACGAAATAATAAAAAAAAGAAAAGCTGTGTTATGGTTCTTTGAAACGGAAGTAAAAGTCGGCCATTCCATGTCAGCCACACGGGGTCCGTACGCTTTTCAGACAGGGCATTAGTCCGACATCCAACCGCATGTCGGACTAGCGTCTGCTCCCGTGCTTGCGGTGCTCTGTTCTGACCATCCGATCGTTGTTATTGTTCGTGCGACCTCGAATTAATGTTTTATCAAGCTCCGAACATCATATTTTATGCCAGTGCGAGCCATAAAGTCACCAGTCACAAAGTCTGCGTGCTCGTGTGCGTGAACGGACGATTTCAGGATTTTGGCTGTTGGCATGGATCCTAGCAGGGGCTAGCAACGAAGCTATGAACTAGTCTTGAGCGATATACTGGTATTACCGTATCTCGCGATATCTGAAGTCAATACAGGTATAAAAAAATACTGCATATTATCATTATAGAGCACCGAAGTCTGACGTCACTTTCAGTAGAGGGCGCCAGTACACAGGTTCATGTATTTTTTTAGTTGCATTATAATCCCCATAGGGGGATTTTAGATCGCTTCATATAAGAACTGTGTTTGAAAAATAAACCGACCACTCCGGCCTTTCTGTCAGGGGAGTGGCTGTGTGTCGTTAATGATGTTCATTAATATTTGATACAGCCAGTTTCTGGAGAAAATGGAATTAATGTGGCCGCAAAAGCCTTGAAACTACATATGAAGGCAATGTCGCTGCTAATATACGTCACGCCAGCTCAACACATTGCGTTCCTGAGATTCCTCGTTGACATAAGCTCAGCTGGTGGTGACTCAACTCGTACTAACCACGAAACATAAAATATCAATAAAAAATAAATAAACGTAATTAACATTCAGTTTATGTTGTGCGACAGGCAGATGCAGCCACCCGCCTACCCGGAAATGTAGTCTCTGGGTTATTTGACTCGTTTCTAACGCTTATTTTGTTACTCTTTGGGTATATTTGTACATTTCCACCTTCAGTCGATGCTTCATATCCATATGAGTGAAAAGGCCGGGGTGATCGGTTTATTTTTCAAACACAGTTCTTATATGAAGAGATCTAAAATCCCCCTATGGGGATTATAATGCAAATAAAAAATACATGAACCTGGGGACTGACGCCCTCTACCGACAGTGACGTCAGGACTTCGGTGCTCTATACTGTGTTTTTTTTGTAAAAAAAAAGATATTTAAATAAATGCCTAAATTACGAAGTGCATCAAAATAGAAGCTCCGGGGTGCCAGAGTTGTCTGATCGCTTTTACTCTGAAAGCCATGAACCGGAAACAGTTTCTTAAAAAAGTTGACTTTACAAAGTGACCTCACAATCCCTGATCATTTTAATTTTTTTATATACGCTCCAAAAAGCGTTCATATTTTGCGGGAGAGACGGATGAGGAGCAGAAAGGAAGCAGTATAGTATTATTATGAGCGCATGCCTCCTGGTAAAGATTTTCACCCTACTGAGCTCACCTTCTAGTATTCCCCTCACTTTTTTGTTTTGCAGGTTTGGCTTTGGATACAAGAGACTTGCCTCCTCAGATGAGCTTTAGCGATTGGCCTGAGCTCAGGCGGATCTTCACCGAGTGCTTTGCCTCTAAATCCCAAGAATATTGGTTGAGTATTTTTGAGGGGACAGATGCCTGTGTTACACCCGTGTTGTCTTTTGATGAAGTGAGCTCCCATCCCCACAACCAGGAAAGAGGGTCTTTCATTAATGACCCTGAGGGTGAAGAGAGCCCCCGACCAGCTCCGCTCCTCTCTCGGACTCCTGCGGAACCTTGCTTGGCACACGACCCCCTTATTGGAGAACATACATGTCAAGTCCTAAAGGAGTATGGATTCAGTCCAGTAGAAATAAAGCAGATGCTAACAGATGGAGTGATAGAGTCGAACCCTGCCAAGGCTAAGTTGTAGAGAATCCATTCATTGTTCCATTTGCATTCACTACTGTATGTCTACTAGTAGTGATAATTATAGAGGAGCCAGGAAGCACCATTTTGAGCAATAGTCTAGAAGCTTGAGGTATCTGTGCTATTCTTATCATAGACAATATAAAGGTTAGGTGGCTCAAGGCGGACTGCGGAGTCTCTGACGTAGTTCATCCATTACAGGTATCCACTACAGTATAGTATGTTCTATGGCAGCTCAAACAAAAATACTCATAACTCGCTCAATTTTATTTTTTTTTACAAATGGGTTGGTTTATTACAAACGTTATCAACATGGCTACAATTCAGGATGCTTATCTGCTTAATGTTATTTTTTATATGAAAGACATATAAAAGCATTTAAATATGCGGCCGTCTCTGACGTTTATAACAAACCAAACCATTTGAAAATCGGTTGAAAATGTAGCAAGTTATTTAAAAAAAGTACATGCCCCATAGACATACAGTAGTAGAAGTAAGATGGCCACTACGTAACTACGTCGTTCTCCATTGGCCAGCAGTGCAGGTGAGCCATCTAGCCTTTCTTATATATATCTATGATTCTTGTATCAGGTTTGCATGCCAGACTAACTTGAAGCATGAGACATGATGGGTGTGATTTCAAGATTTGCGAATCCACCCGCTCAGCTCAAAAAGATCTTAAAATAGCTTTCCACTTCAATAAAAACAACGTTACAAACAGAATACGTATATAATTTCCTATTGATGAAAATGAGACAAAGACCTTGCAATCTCAGAAAGAAATCATTAATTGAACAGCAAATTTATTCATATTAATTTAGACTATACAAATCCTTAGTCGGGGACATCAGCTCTAGTGACATCATCACAAACGGCAGGAAAGTCCGAGCACTAGTTTAAGCCAGAAAACCCCCAGACTACAGAAAATCCCATTCTGGACGGGAACCCCTTTTTGGTGTTTTAAAACTAAGCATTCTGTTATGCTTTAGCTATTGAAAAATAGCAGATCTACAAGCATCATAGCGTGCCACCGAGTAAAATCGTAAAAATGCAGCACAAATCTTTGAATATATATCTTTCAGAGCGAACTGAAACTGAACGAAAAATGGGTTAAAGGTTCAGGTGTTTTGGGTGAAATGGAGCTCAGAAACCTAAAGTCCACGGGTCCTCAGTATTATTATAAAAGAATACAATAATACAGACTATAGGCTTTGAAGTAAAATAAATAATGAATCATTGCTAATATAACCGTGTACACTTTCGATTGAAAGAAAAAAGGCATACAGTTTGCTTACAGTGTTTCTCATTCACTGTACACAGAAGAAGAAAAAAATCACTCTGCAAATGATCATCACAATCAGAAATAAAACGCTCATTTAAAAGTTTCCAAATCCCTACAATAGGCTATTTGTTTTTAAACATCATAATTTGTCTTAATGTCTACTGAGAAGCTACTTTAATAGTTTAGTAGTCACAGATTTGATCAATTTACTTTACTATATGTGTGCGCATCTGTACGTGTTAATACAGCAAACATTATTCAAACATTATGCAAAACATGCAAAAACTACAAACGTGCAAAATGGTAGGCCTACTATAAGTGCATACATTACTCAAATGTATTAAAAGGTCAAGATGTGCAATGTAAGTGCAAACTTTACTCAAAAGTATAATATGGTACAACATGCAGTATCCAGTGCTTCTTTTGCCTCTGCAACGCCATGCCTTTACTTGCATGTGAATTATTTTGTTTTGACGGTACTTGTACTGTTCTACATTTTTTATAAAATATTAATTTAATCAATCAATCAAACCCATTAATTATAACACAGATATGCTATTATAACTATTGCTATTCATGTCAACATACTCTCTGAGTCTCAATAATAAGTATAACTGCGGTTTAATCTAGCAGAAGAGGCAATTAATTGAACACAGTTTGGCACATTTTTAACATCCCAGATCGATTGAAATATGAATCTACTGTGCTGACTACAACAGGGCCATATATATAGTTCTAATGCCCATTAGAGCTATGAACCAGAGCTAGACTACACCATGATATAATATTAGGAGTACAATAACTTTGCATTGTGAATAGAAAGGTAGCCACAGTGTGGTTGCAGTGTAATGCTGAAGGTTTAATCACAGGTGTGTCTGCTTCATGCAGTAAGAAGTGAGGTCACGTGCACACATCTGCCTGGGTGACGGCAGACTGCTGGGCGAGCGCTGGTGCTTTGGCATGGGGGGGGGGGGGGGGTCAGATCAACATATGGAATTAATTCTGTACTGGCCATATATGGAGCGTGTCTTGAGTGTACAGGGTTTGATGAGGTCAGATCAACATAATGGAATGTCAGAACAGGTCAGCTCCATATATGGAGATCTAAGGGTGGCAGCGGGGGCAGTGTCTTGAGTCTACAGGGTTTGATGAGGGCCCAGGTAGGGCCGGGCCTTCATTTTTGGGCCTTAGAACTCTACTAATAACTTTGGGGCGGGCCCGTCTAGAGTTTGAATGGTATCAGTCAAAAGGGAAACATCGAAGAGGAATGACGGGTGGGGAGGATCAACATATGGAATGTCAGAACAGGTCAGCTCCATATATGGAGATCTAAGGGTTTGAGGTCAGATGTAGAGTTGCTGGCCGGCTCAGCTCCATATATGGAGATCTAGTGATGATCCAGTCTTTTCCATGTATGGCTATCCAGGGTTTGATGAGGTCAGTGTCGTGATCTTATATCATATATGGAAACGGCCATATATGGTAGCGTGACGTGTCACGAGGCCATGAGGCGTGACCATATATGGAGGCATGACACGAGGCGTGACATGACACACTTACTGACACACTTACTTACTGGGAAATGCAGGTTTTCATAGTAAACAGTGGCCTACAGTCGCAACAACATATTCTTAAGAACTTTGTCCCCCAATGCATATGGTCCTGTGTCTGTGGTCATATTCGACCATATAGGCCTAGCCTATTGCATATCATTTTATTATTGTTAGATTTGCATTTCTTCAAATATGAGCTACTTAGCCTACACCGTGTCTTATAGTGGCGTTTCTGTGGTGAAGAAATGATATTTTACCTGTCAGCGCTGCTGCTGCTCGGGTCTTAATTTAATGTATGTGGAGTAAAAGTAAACACTGGTGGCATAAATATAAATCCAGGTCTTACTCTTCTATGTCGTCCAAAAACGCGAGATATATAGTCAGCTAGTCATTGGCTTGGTTTGATTGTTCTCTGTGATAAAGGAACTACAAGGTGATGAAGAAGAACAGCAGAGGAAAAACACAAAAGTAGTTGGCAGTGAAATTCAGAACAGCGCCACAGCGCGTTGAGAAATGTCATTACCTCGAAGTGGTTCATGAGCACCGTTGAGCTAAAGAATCCGCCAGAATGTTCCATTTGTACACCCTTAGAGTTAAATTAATTCATTGAATTTACAATATAAATTGGGGGTCCCAGAGATGTAAATTCCATTAAATGGTACGGGGGTCCGTGGACCAATTCATGTCAAACTAGCCCTAACAGTAACCTCACAAAAACAAGTAAATCAGAGGGGTTTGAAGTTGAACCCATGGAATTATAGTCTTCAGATTCAAAGCGCGATGCCTAGTCCATTAGACCACTGAGGACGTTGCCAGTAAGGGGACCCGTGTCTGTATTGACTATTTTAACCGTGACGTACCCGGAAGAGCCACTTCCGGATCTTACTCAAGGAAGCTCCACGTCTACAAGAACATCGTGGCAAAAACTTGCGGGCGTGGCCTCACACCGGAAGGAAGTGACACCCCCCTCAAATACGGAAGAGACGCGTGGAGGGGGGTTTGGTCAGTGTTTGTTTGAGAAGTGCCACGTCTACACCATGTCCGTCGTGTCCGCAGCAGGTATGTTATTTAATACTTAACGTTGTTGTTGTTCAAACATCTGCTATCACTTATGATGTTACTTGTTGTGATGTTTATATATTATGTTCGTACTACTACTGTGTAAAACCGTGTTCCAGTAGCCGAATGCACAAACAAAACAAAACAAACTCGGTCCTCCACTGGGAGGAGAAACCATCGACTGTAACCATTCGGCTACTACACGGTTTTATATAGTAGTAGTAACATATATAAACACAACAAGTAACTTCATAAGGGACATTTTTGAGCCACGGACTACCACTAATGTTAATTATTCCAAGGGCCACTAGGAGGCGCTCCGCGGGCCGCATTTGGCCCGCGGACCGCCAGTTGAATAGCCCTGTGGTACGGCATACTATAGCACGCCGTTTTTCATCATTTGACAAAAATGACAAAATAAAAAAAACGATGGGTTATAGCCCATGTTTTTTGAAATTTTGAAAAAAAAAGTTATCCTCGTTTCTCATCATTTTGGACCATGGGCTATAGCCCATATCGTACGGCATATTATAGCGCACCGTTTTTCATCATTTTTGAGGATTTGAAAAAAATGAAAAAAGAATTCCGCAATTTCCATTTCCGCAATTTCCGCAATTACCATTTCCGCAATTTCCGCAATTCCGCAATTTGACAAAAACGATGGGTTATAGCCCATGTTTTTTGAAATTTTGAAAAAAAAAGTTATCCTCGTTTCTCATCATTTTGGACCATGGGCAGATTTCGATCCATGTGTCTAGATCCTACTTTATTAACTTGACATTGTGTGTGTGAATTGGAATTGGGTTCTGGAATTAAAAAAAAAAACTACTTTATTTTTTGTAGGTTTTCCAAGGGGAGACGCAGCAATTTGGCTGCCTCCTCTATGAAGAAACTGGACCTGGTCTTGGAGGAGGTGATGGCGCCTCGGCCTTCCTCCACCTCCTCTGTGGCTGTCATGGAGCCCCAGCCTTCCACCTCTGAGGGCATGGGCTCGGTCTCTCTGGAGGTGGCAGACGAGGAGCAGCCACTGAGCACCATGGTCAAAGCGGAGCCTGTAGAGCACTCCACAGATATGAACGGTACCGTGACTACCGTCACAATCCCCTTATTGATTGAAAACGTAATGGTCAAATGTGAACAGCTCGTGGAACAGTCAGACGTTAACGCTAAAAGGATAACGCCAAAAGTACTGGGGTTTCGTGTCGATTGTGGTCCTATGTATTCATCAACATGGTGTACAGAATAGCAATAAATGGAAAACACTATGTACAAAGGAAAAACGGCGGCAGTGAGTGACACCACCTTTCTATGGGAGTTTGCATTTCTCTCCTTGTGATCTCCTGAAGTATTTCAGGCCTACATAGTTTAATGGATCGTGTAGGTGGAATTCCAATTTTCTTTTTGTGGCAGAGTAGTAGGAAACGACTGTTATGCACACCTGATGATCTAAGTACAAAATGACCTGAACACCATCTAAATCTTAAAAAGATAGGAAAAAAGACAACTTTATTTAAGCAACGTTTTATAGACTTTCTATAACAACCGTAGTGTACTGGCCATTTGTCGACGACAATAAATGGCTCTGAGGCACCAGGTATCGTGAATCTTATGCAGGGATAAATGAGTCCAATGTCCAAGTAGCTCTTGCAGGTTTGGTATTTTATTCCATTTCTTTTACAGACAAATTCGGCAAACATTATGGGAATAACTGCTTCGCTTTGACCCTGTCACCCTGCTAAAAACGTGTGCACCTCCCTAGTGCCAAACTGAATGTGTGCCTGTCTGATGACGGTTAAATACATTCACCTGTGCGCCTCCAATTGTCCAATACCTTCAAAATAAAAGCTTGTGACTGGAACACAAAATTCACTGAAATAATCACGCATACAATAATTCTACCTTGTCTGTCCTCAGAGTATCGTCCTTGTCGGGTGTCCACCACGCTGCCGAAAGCCGTGGTGAGGATCTCTGTCGGCGACCGGCGCTCTGCCGAGGTGGCCAGGCCTCCACAGCTGGAGCCAGAGCCCTCCTCCCCTGACCGCACGGCCACCAGCGTGGCCTCCCCTAACCGCATGGCCGCCAGCGTGGCCTCCCCCGGCCGTATGGCTACAGTGGAAACGCCTACCAGGCCGAGGGTCTCGCTGTCGCTGCGTCACTCTGCAGCAGGCCTGCGTCACAGCCTGACCCGGGAGTCTGTCCGCAGAGCCTCCAGGAGGTCACTGCTGAGGAAGTTTAAGGCTCACGCCTCCAGCTCACCCTGCAGTGGTAAGTGTTCACAACATGTAATATTCAGTAACTCAACTCTAGTGGCAAGTGTTCACATGTTATGTTCAGTGACTCCATTCTAGTGGTAAGTGTTTTTATTGTCACATCACAAGTGTGTGAAATTTGTTTTTATGCCATGTTATTTCGATAGAGGGTGGTGGGGACTTAGGGGTAAGGTACATTTTATTTATAAAGAACCTTTCAAAACAAAAAACGAGAGCATGACATAGATCAACAATAAAACTACACCACAATGCAATGCAGTAGAGTAGTAATAAAATATATAAACGTACAGTACATGGATATAGACAGAATTACAAACCAAAGTGCTTACAAAACAAATGGGTTTTTAGCAGCTTTTTGAAGGTATCGACAGATTCTGCCCTCCTTAGGGAAAGGGGTAGTTCATTCCATAAGGTAGGGGCTACGAACACAATTTGAGAACTGGGGAACTGCAGAAGGGCAAACAAATTATCTATCTATTCTACATATTTACACTTGGTACCTGAGAGGTAGGATGTAAAGGTGTGTGAGAAACATAGCAGCAGTTTTAACTTTTAATACAATGTTATTAGACACCTTTAGAAACATTATTGGTGAGGTAATTTCTTGTTAACGATTTAGTTCCCAGATGTTCATACGTTTCTCTTACTATGTTGTTTGTGGAACGGGCAAAATAGCAACAAGATTGAACAAGTGCTGAAATTTCCAATAGATTTGCGGCGGTGTCTCAGTCAGGGGTAGAGTGGCTGGATGGTCCACAAGGTTGCCAGTTCGAAACCGGGCACCACCAGAGTTAGTGTCAAAGTGCCCAAGACACCCCACATTGCTCCTGGTGTGCTTGTTGGGGCCCTGCATGGTTTCCGCCGCCATCGGTGTGTGAATGAATGTGTGAATGTAAAGCACAATATATGTAAAGCGACAAAGCGCCTTGGATAAAGGTTCTATAATATAAATGCACCATTTACCATTTTTACATGTGCAAAAGATATACTAAAGTCTGAGTTGGGAAAGGCTTTGGATTTTCATCACTGTCGAAAATCACATCAATCAATATTACTAACGATTATCTTAGATTAAATTAGGTTGACTGTACTTTACTAGGATTAATTTCCTCATCAATTCTTTGTTGAAGCCATTTGACTTGTCACAATCACAACGGTTAGACACACTGTCGGAAGGCAGGTATGGTAGACAATAAAGTGGGTTTCAAGTGTGGTAATCTGAACACAATGTCTTCTTTACACTCTAGTGAAATAGTGCATTTCATACTTAAAGTAAACATACAACAGGACTGAGGCAGTCAGCAGGTCACAGCGCTGTAGGGCTTCGGACCCTATAGGCTATCCAGGCAGAAGCTTGGATAGTACTTATTAATACCAGTGATTTTTTTTGCTTTGCAACACCATGCCTTTACTGTGTGAATTATTTTGTTTTGACGGTACTCTACTGTTCTACATTTTTGTCTAATAAAATAGGCTATTCATTTAATCAATCAAACTGCATTAACTAACAGAGATACTACTAACCAAATGATCCATGTCAACATGCTCTATAGGAGTCTCAATAACAGGTATAAGTAACGTTTAATGTTTAGTAATGTTTAATGTAGCAGAAGAGGCAATTCATTGAACAGAGTTTTGCACAATTTTAACGTCCCGGATCGATTGAAATATGAATCTACTGTGCTGACTATACACCTCCATGATATATTAGGAGTAAAATAACATTCCATTGTGAATAAAAACGTACTATTAACCACAGTGTGGTTGTAGTGTAATGCTAAAGGTTTAATCACAGGGATGTCTGCTTCATGTAATATAATTAAAAGTGTTTTGTGTATTGTGAATCAATCAACGAGGCATTGGAGTAGCAGCCTCTCATAGAGCTTGTAGGTGATGCAGAGGAGGGAAATAGGTCGGTAGCTCTTTGGGGATGATGGGTCTTTGCCAGATTTGGGGATTGCAACCACTTTGGCCTTTTTCTGTGCCATGCATGTGTTCAGCATCCCCACAAGCCAGGTCTTTGCGTTAGGTCCCAGGTGTTGTATCATTTCTGCCAGTATGTCATCAATCCCTGCTGCTTTTCCGGGTTTCAACTTTCCCATTGCAGTTTCGAGTTATTCTAGGTCGAAGGGTTTGGTTTGAGGGCTGGCTGATTGTGGTTGGTCTGATATCACTGTGCGATGGTATTCTCCTGTGGGTCGGCGGCGGTGTTGGTTACGACTGTTGGCCACCAGTTGTGATACAACAGAGTTTGCTGTGACCGTTGTGAATTATGGGTGGTGTAGTCTTTGCCAAGACGGTGGATTGTGGCCCATGCCGTCCTGCTGTTTTTTGTCATGTTGGTGTTCTCTATATCTTTTCATCCTAGGCATGACGTTAAACTGTTCCGTTCGAGAGGACCAGCGACCCTCGAATGTAAACAGCCACGAAAGGAAACTATGTGTGTGTGAGGTGTTCTCTATCATTTCATTCCAGACTTTCCTTCGTTCATCCCCAACTTCACTGTCTATCTCCTGTGTTCTCCATTCATCTTGAGCGATACACAGTCGTCTGATGTGCGGGGGGAGGTGCCGGCTAGCGCATAAAGGCACGGGACAGGTGTTGTCTTGACGCATCCTGTGATGATGCGACAGGTGTCATTTAGGGCTGTGTCGACCAATTTGGTGTGACGTGATCGGCTCCAGCTTGATCATTTCTCTATCATTTCATTGTAGAGAAAGACAGGGCCATGGCAGTTGCACGGATTGTTTGTGGGTCTGCGTCCCACTTGGAGTTCACTAGTTTTCAAGCCAGCTTGGTCTTTAGTCAGCTTGGTGTCTATGAGTGGCATGAGTCTTTGGAGTAGCAGCCTCTCTTGTAGGTGATGCAGAGGAGGGAAATGGGTCTGGTCACAGTCATATACTGGTCACGGTCATTTATACTGGTGAAGGTCATTTATACTGGTCAAGGTCATTTGTACTTGTCAAGGTCATTTATACTAGTCAAGGTCATTTACTAGTCTTATTGAAAGTCATTTATACTGCTCAAGGTCATTGATATTGGTCAAGGTCATTAAGTGGCACGCTATAGTGCACGATTCTTCATCATTGTTGAGGATTTGAAAAAAGGTTAAATCGCAGAAAAGCGAAAGGCTAAAGTCCATGGTCAGGGAGGTCATACTATAGTATGTTGTTTTTCACGATTTGGTGGTGTGCGGGCTCCATCCAATACCTACACCAGTTGTGATGCAACAGAGTTTGCTGTGACCGTTGTGAATTATGGGTGGTGTGGTCTTTGCCAAGACGGTGGATTGTGGCCCATGCCTTCCTGCTGTTATTTGTCATGTTGGTGTTCTCTATATCTTTTCGTCCTGGGCATGACGTTAAACTGTTCCATTCGAGAGGACCGGCGACCCTCGAATGTAAACAGCCACGAAAGGAAACTATGTGTGTGAGGTGTTCTCTATCATTTCATTCCAGACTTTCCTTCGAAGGTGCCGGCTAGCGCATAAAGGCACGGGACAGGTGTTGTCTTGACGCATCCCGTGATGATGCGACAGGTGTCATTTAGGGCTGTGTCAACCAATTTGGTGTGACGTGATCGGCTCCAGCTTGAGCAGGCATACTCTGCTGTAGAGAAAGACAGGGCCATGGCAGTTGCACAGATTGTTTGTGGGTCTGCGCCCCACTTGGAGTTCAGTAGTTTTCACAGGATGTTATTGTGGGTGTTGACTTTTGTGTTCTCCAGGTGTTTTTTGAAGAAGAGTGTCCTGTCCAGTGTAACTCCAAGATACATGGGGTGGGTATGGTTGGAGAGTTTGTGACCATCCCAAGTGACGCTCAGTTCTTTTTTCGCGTCTCGGTTCCTCAGGTGGAAGCTGCATAGTTGGGTTTGTGTGTGTCTCTTTTTCTGTCTTTCTTTCTTAGGACGGAGATCAAGGTAGACGCCATTTGAAGGCTCAACACAAGCCGATGCCCCTAGAGATCCATCCCAAAGCTTCCCTCAGGGAGCCCAACAAGCCAGCTAGCCAGCAATCCTGCCCAGTCAGCCAACGCAGCCAGTCAGCTCCGTCCGTCAGCCAGTGTAGAAAGTCAGGCTGCCAAGCCAGAGCATATCAGCCCTTGCAGTCAGCCATTGCAGCCATACCAGCCTTGCTCAGTCAGCTCAGCCAGGCCTCTCTCGAGGCCTGGCTCTCTGTCTGCCTGGCCAGGTCTGCCCTGCCCTGCCTTGCAGCAACAGAACCAGCCTTTCTGGCAAGTCAGCCAGCTCAGAATGCGAGCTGAGCAAGCCAGTGCAGCAACAAGCCCAGACTAGGTTACTGCAGCCTTACTGTGCAGCCACAGCCACTCAGCCCAGACCAACAGGAGCAAGCCAGGCTCCAACCCTTGCAGCGCAGCCTTAGGCCGGATAGTCCCCCTGCCTGCACTTTGTTGCCTTCCTGGCCTGTCCGGGGCACCCGCTTTTTTCCCCTCACGTCTCATATTTGCCATTGACAATCAAAGGAGAAATTAGGTCATTATGTCCGTCAAATATGATGTAAATTTGTGGCAACACCAACATTAACGTCATATGTAGACGAGCAAATCAGCTAACCAATCACATAAATTCAGTTCATGAGGTGATGTATGATGATTTATAATGATAAGACCACCCCTCACTTCACACGGGTGTGATTTTTTTTTAGGAATTACTATGGCCTAAAATTGTCACTTCACTGTCATCTGGGGACCCCCCCAAAACCTTGGCCGACCCACACACATGTCCTGTTCTCTAGGTAGTGGTACACATGTCCTGTTCTCTAGGTAGTGGTACACATGTCCTGTTCTCTAGGTGCCCATATCGTACGGCATACTATGGCACGCCGTTTTTCATCATTTTTGAGGATTTGAAGAAAATTCAAAATTTCAAAAAACATGGGTTATAGCCCATCGTTTTTTTTATTTTTGAAAAAAATGTTATCCTCATTTTTCATCATTTTTGAACATGGGCTATAGCCCCTACCGTACGGCATACTATAGCACGCCGTTTTTCATCATTTTTGAGGATTTGAAGAAAATTCAAAATTTCAAAAAACATGGGTTATAGCCCATCGTTTTTTGAATTTTTGAAAAAAATGTTATCCTCATTTTTCATCATTTTTGAACATGGGCTATAGCCCGTACCGTACGGCATACTATAGCACGCCGTTTTTCATCATTTTTGAGGATTTGAAGAAAATTCAAAATTTCCAAAAACATGGGTTATAGCCCATCGTTTTTTTTATTTTTGAAAAAAATGTTATCCTCATTTTTCATCATTTTTGAACATGGGCTATAGCCCCTACCGTACGGCATACTATGGCACGCCGTTTTTCATCATTTTTGAGGATTTGAAGAAAATTCAAAATTTCAAAAAACATGGGTTATAGCCCATCGTTTTTTTTATTTTTGAAAAAAATGTTATCCTCATTTTTCATCATTTTTGAACATGGGCTATAGCCCCTACCGTACGGCATACTATGGCACGCCGTTTTTCATCATTTTTGAGGATTTGAAGAAAACTCAAAATTTCAAAAAACATGGGTTATAGCCCATCGTTTTTTGAATTTTTGAAAAAAATGTTATCCTCATTTTTCATCATTTTTGAACATGGGCTATAGCCCCTACCGTACGGCATACTATAGCATGCCGTTTTTCATCATTTTTGAGGATTTGAAGAAAATTCAAAATTTCAAAAAACATGGGTTATAGCCCATCGTTTTTTGAATTTTTGAAAAAAATGTTATCCTCATTTTTCATCATTTTTGAACATGGGCTATAGCCCGTACCGTACGGCATACTATAGCACGCCGTTTTTCATCATTTTTGAGGATTTGAAGAAAATTCAAAATTTCCAAAAACATGGGTTATAGCCCATCGTTTTTTTTATTTTTGAAAAAAATGTTATCCTCATTTTTCATCATTTTTGAACATGGGCTATAGCCCCTACCGTACGGCATACTATAACACGCCGTTTTTCATCATTTTTGAGGATTTGAAGAAAATTCAAATTTTAAAAAAACATGGGTTATAGCCCATCGTTTTTTGAATTTTTGAAAAAAATGTTATCCTCATTTTTCATCATTTTTGAACATGGGCTATAGCCCCTACCGTACGGCATACTATAGCACGCAGTTTTTCATCATTTTTGAGGATTTGAAGAAAATTCAAAATTTCAAAAAACATGGGTTATAGCCCATCGTTTTTTGAATTTTTGAAAAAAATGTTATCCTAATTTTTCATCATTTTTGAACATGGGCTATAGCCCGTACCGTACGGCATACTATAGCACGCCGTTTTTCATCATTTTTGAGGATTTGAAGAAAATTCAAAATTTCAAAAAACATGGGTTATAGCCCATCGTTTTTTTAATTTTTGAAAAAAATGTTATCCTCATTTTTCATCATTTTTGAACATGGGCTATAGCCCCTACCGTACGGCATACTATAGCACGCCGTTTTTCATCATTTTTGAGGATTTGAAGAAAATTCAAAATTTCAAAAAACATGGGTTATAGCCCATCGTTTTTTGAATTTAAAAAAAAAATGTTATCCTCATTTTTCATCATTTTTGAACATGGGCTATAGCCCCTACCGTACGGCATACTATAGCACGCAGTTTTTTATCATTTTTGAGGATTTGAAGAAAATTCAAAATTTCAAAAAACATGGGTTATAGCCCATCGTCTTTTGAATTTTTGAAAAAAATGTTATCCTCATTTTTCATCATTTTTGAACATGGGCTATAGCCCCTACCGTACGGCATACTATAGCACGCCGTTTTTCATCATTTTTGAGGATTTGAACAAAATTCAAAATTTCAAAAAACATGGGTTATAGCCCATCGTTTTTTGAATTTTTGAAAAAAATGTTATCCTCATTTTTCATCATTTTTGAACATGGGCTATAGCCCCTACCGTACGGCATACTATAGCACGCCGTTTTTCATCATTTTTGAGGATTTGAACAAAATTCAAAATTTCAAAAAACATGGGTTATAGCCCATCGTTTTTTGAATTTAAAAAAAAAATGTTATCCTCATTTTTCATCATTTTTGAACATGGGCTATAGCCCCTACCGTACGGCATACTATAGCACGCAGTTTTTCATCATTTTTGAGGATTTGAAGAAAATTCAAAATTTCAAAAAACATGGGTTATAGCCCATCGTTTTTTGAATTTTTGAAAAAAATGTTATCCTCATTTTTCATCATTTTTGAACATGGGCTATAGCCCGTACGGCATACTATAGCACGCCGTTTTTCATCATTTTTGTGGATTTGAAGAAAATTCAAAATTTTAAAAAACAGGGGTTATAGCCCATCGTTTTTTGAATTTTTGAAAAAAATGTTATCCTCATTTTTCATCATTTTTGAACATGGGCTATAGCCCCTACCGTACGGCATACTATAGCACGCCGTTTTTCATCATTTTTGAGGATTTGAACAAAATTCAAAATTTCAAAAAACATGGGTTATAGCCCATCGTTTTTTGAATTTTTGAAAAAAATGTTATCCTCATTTTTCATCATTTTTGAACATGGGCTATAGCCCCTACCGTACGGCATACTATAGCACGCCGTTTTTCATCATTTTTGAGGATTTGAACAAAATTCAAAATTTCAAAAAACATGGGTTATAGCCCATCGTTTTTTGAATTTAAAAAAAAAATGTTATCCTCATTTTTCATCATTTTTGAACATGGGCTATAGCCCCTACCGTACGGCATACTATAGCACGCAGTTTTTCATCATTTTTGAGGATTTGAAGAAAATTCAAAATTTCAAAAAACATGGGTTATAGCCCATCGTTTTTTGAATTTTTGAAAAAAAAATTATCCTCATTTTTCATCATTTTTGAACATGGGCTATAGCCCGTACCGTACGGCATACTATAGCACGCCGTTTTTCATCATTTTTGTGGATTTGAAGAAAATTCAAAATTTCAAAAAACAGGGGTTATAGCCCATCGTTTTTTGAATTTTTGAAAAAAATGTTATCCTCATTTTTCATCATTTTTGAACATGGGCTATAGCCCCTACCGTACGGCATACTATAGCACGCCGTTTTTCATCATTTTTGAGGATTTGAAGAAAATTCAAAATTTCAAAAAACATGGGTTATAGCCCATCGTTTTTTGAATTTTTGAAAAAAATGTTATCCTCATTTTTCATCATTTTTGAACATGGGCTATAGCCCCTACCGTACGGCATACTATAGCACGCCGTTTTTCATCATTTTTGAGGATTTGAAGAAAATTCAAAATTTCAAAAAACATGGGTTATAGCCCATCGTTTTTTGAATTTTTGAAAAAAATGTTATCCTCATTTTTCATCATTTTTGAACATGGGCTATAGCCCCTACCGTACGGCATACTATAGCACGCAGTTTTTCATCATTTTTGAGGATTTGAACAAAATTCAAAATTTCAAAAAACATGGGTTATAGCCCATCGTTTTTTGAATTTTTGAAAAAAATGTTATCCTCATTTTTCATCATTTTTGAACATGGGCTATAGCCCCTACCGTACGGCATACTATAGCACGCCGTTTTTCATCATTTTTGAGGATTTGAACAAAATTCAAAATTTCAAAAAACATGGGTTATAGCCCATCGTCTTTTGAATTTTTGAAAAAAATGTTATCCTCATTTTTCATCATTTTTGAACATGGGCTAAAGCCCGTACCGTACGGCATACTATAGCACGCAGTTTTTCATCATTTTTGAGGATTTGAAGAAAATTCAAAATTTCAAAAACATGGGTTATAGCCCATCGTTTTTTGAATTTTTGAAAAAAATGTTATCCTCATTTTTCATCATTTTTGAACATGGGCTATAGCCCCTACCGTACGGCATACTATAGCACGCCGTTTTTCATCATTTTTGAGGATTTGAACAAAATTCAAAATTTCAAAAAACATGGGTTATAGCCCATCGTTTTTTGAATTTAAAAAAAAAATGTTATCCTCATTTTTCATCATTTTTGAACATGGGCTATAGCCCCTACCGTACGGCATACTATAGCACGCAGTTTTTCATCATTTTTGAGGATTTGAAGAAAATTCAAAATTTCAAAAAACATGGGTTATAGCCCATCGTTTTTTGAATTTTTGAAAAAAATGTTATCCTCATTTTTCATCATTTTTGAACATGGGCTATAGCCCGTACGGCATACTATAGCACGCCGTTTTTCATCATTTTTGTGGATTTGAAGAAAATTCAAAATTTAAAAAAACAGGGGTTATAGCCCATCGTTTTTTGAATTTTTGAAAAAAATGTTATCCTCATTTTTCATCATTTTTGAACATGGGCTATAGCCCCTACCGTACGGCATACTATAGCACGCCGTTTTTCATCATTTTTGAGGATTTGAACAAAATTCAAAATTTCAAAAAACATGGGTTATAGCCCATCGTTTTTTGAATTTTTGAAAAAAATGTTATCCTCATTTTTCATCATTTTTGAACATGGGCTATAGCCCCTACCGTACGGCATACTATAGCACGCAGTTTTTCATCATTTTTGAGGATTTGAAGAAAATTCAAAATTTCAAAAAACATGGGTTATAGCCCATCGTTTTTTGAATTTTTGAAAAAAATGTTATCCTCATTTTTCATCATTTTTGAACATGGGCTATAGCCCGTACGGCATACTATAGCACGCCGTTTTTCATCATTTTTGTGGATTTGAAGAAAATTCAAAATTTAAAAAAACAGGGGTTATAGCCCATCGTTTTTTGAATTTTTGAAAAAAATGTTATCCTCATTTTTCATCATTTTTGAACATGGGCTATAGCCCCTACCGTACGGCATACTATAGCACGCCGTTTTTCATCATTTTTGAGGATTTGAACAAAATTCAAAATTTCAAAAAACATGGGTTATAGCCCATCGTTTTTTGAATTTTTGAAAAAAATGTTATCCTCATTTTTCATCATTTTTGAACATGGGCTATAGCCCCTACCGTACGGCATACTATAGCACGCCGTTTTTCATCATTTTTGAGGATTTGAACAAAATTCAAAATTTCAAAAAACATGGGTTATAGCCCATCGTTTTTTGAATTTAAAAAAAAAATGTTATCCTCATTTTTCATCATTTTTGAACATGGGCTATAGCCCCTACCGTACGGCATACTATAGCACGCAGTTTTTCATCATTTTTGAGGATTTGAAGAAAATTCAAAATTTCAAAAAACATGGGTTATAGCCCATCGTTTTTTGAATTTTTGAAAAAAAAATTATCCTCATTTTTCATCATTTTTGAACATGGGCTATAGCCCGTACCGTACGGCATACTATAGCACGCCGTTTTTCATCATTTTTGTGGATTTGAAGAAAATTCAAAATTTCAAAAAACAGGGGTTATAGCCCATCGTTTTTTGAATTTTTGAAAAAAATGTTATCCTCATTTTTCATCATTTTTGAACATGGGCTATAGCCCCTACCGTACGGCATACTATAGCACGCCGTTTTTCATCATTTTTGAGGATTTGAAGAAAATTCAAAATTTCAAAAAACATGGGTTATAGCCCATCGTTTTTTGAATTTTTGAAAAAAATGTTATCCTCATTTTTCATCATTTTTGAACATGGGCTATAGCCCCTACCGTACGGCATACTATAGCACGCCGTTTTTCATCATTTTTGAGGATTTGAAGAAAATTCAAAATTTCAAAAAACATGGGTTATAGCCCATCGTTTTTTGAATTTTTGAAAAAAATGTTATCCTCATTTTTCATCATTTTTGAACATGGGCTATAGCCCCTACCGTACGGCATACTATAGCACGCAGTTTTTCATCATTTTTGAGGATTTGAACAAAATTCAAAATTTCAAAAAACATGGGTTATAGCCCATCGTTTTTTGAATTTTTGAAAAAAATGTTATCCTCATTTTTCATCATTTTTGAACATGGGCTATAGCCCCTACCGTACGGCATACTATAGCACGCCGTTTTTCATCATTTTTGAGGATTTGAACAAAATTCAAAATTTCAAAAAACATGGGTTATAGCCCATCGTCTTTTGAATTTTTGAAAAAAATGTTATCCTCATTTTTCATCATTTTTGAACATGGGCTAAAGCCCGTACCGTACGGCATACTATAGCACGCAGTTTTTCATCATTTTTGAGGATTTGAAGAAAATTCAAAATTTCAAAAACATGGGTTATAGCCCATCGTTTTTTGAATTTTTGAAAAAAATGTTATCCTCATTTTTCATCATTTTTGAACATGGGCTATAGCCCCTACCGTACGGCATACTATAGCACGCCGTTTTTCATCATTTTTGAGGATTTGAAGAAAATTCAAAATTTCAAAAAACATGGGTTATAGCCCATCGTTTTTTTAATTTTTGAAAAAAATGTTATCCTCATTTTTCATCATTTTTGAACATGGGCTATAGCCCCTACCGTACGGCATACTATAGCACGCCGTTTTTCATCATTTTTGAGGATTTGAAGAAATTTCAAAATTTCAAAAAACATGGGTTATAGCCCATCGTTTTTTGAATTAAAAAAAAAAATTATCCTCATTTTTCATCATTTTTGAACATGGGCTATAGCCCCTACCGTACGGCATACTGTAGCACGCAGTTTTTTATCATTTTTGAGGATTTGAAGAAAATTCAAAATTTCAAAAAACATGGGTTATAGCCCATCGTCTTTTGAATTTTTGAAAAAAATGTTATCCTCATTTTTCATCATTTTTGAACATGGGCTATAGCCCCTACCGTACGGCATACTATAGCACGCCGTTTTTCATCATTTTTGAGGATTTGAAGAAAATTCAAAATTTCAAAAAACATGGGTTATAGCCCATCGTTTTTTGAATTTTTGAAAAAAAAATTATCCTCATTTTTCATCTTTTTTGAACATGGGCTATAGCCCCTACCGTACGGCATACTATAGCACGCAGTTTTTCATCATTTTTGAGGATTTGAAGAAAATTCAAAATTTAAAAAAACATGGGTTATAGCCCATCGTTTTTTGAATTTTTGAAAAAAATGTTATCCTAATTTTTCATCATTTTTGAACATGGGCTATAGCCCGTACCGTACGGCATACTATAGCACGCCGTTTTTCATCATTTTTGAGGATTTGAAGAAAATTCAAAATTTCAAAAAACATGGGTTATAGCCCATCGTTTTTTTAATTTTTGAAAAAAATGTTATCCTCATTTTTCATCATTTTTGAACATGGGCTATAGCCCCTACCGTACGGCATACTATAGCACGCCGTTTTTCATCATTTTTGAGGAAAATTCAAAATTTCAAAAAACATGGGTTATAGCCCATGTATTGCGGAGTATTGCGGAAAAATTGTGGAGTATTGCGGAGGAATTGCGGTGTTGCGGAAAAAATCCGTAGTATTTCCGAGGAATTCTGGAACACACACACGCACAGGGGCATGCACACGCTAACCAAATGTAACTCTGAGAGTGTAACACATTACAGGTCTGTAACTCTGAGAGTATATATGGTGGCCGACGGGCACGTACAGGTCTACTGTAACCAAATGGACCATTTGGTCCATGTCTAAGTCTGAGAGTGTAACACATGTAACCAAATGGACCCTTACAGGTCCAACACTGGTTATAGAAGCGTGCACACACACACACACACACTGTTCAAATGTCAAATTTACATTTCAACGAAAGGACCTGTAAATGACAACACAAAAACTAAGGCACTGGTGTCGTACTTCTGGTTTACCGGAACGGGGTTCAACTCCCTGCAGTGCCCTGCTCAATGTGTTGTATTTACATGGTTCATTAGTCCATGCATGGTCTCAGAGGTCATTGAGCGGCACGCTATAATAATAAAATAGGTTAAATCGCAGATCCCATTCACTCATTCAATCCCATTCCCACACCTACATGCGCACATGCGTATGCACACCTGGACCTGTAAATTAACAACACAAAAACTAAGGCACTGGTGTCGGACTTCTGGTTTACCGGAACGGGGTTCAACTCCCTGCAGTGCCCTGCTCAATGTGTTGTATTTACCGGAAAGGATGGGAAACATTAGCAATTTGCGGAGTGTTAGAAAAAAAAGGATGGGTTATAGCCCATGTTTTTTCATAGCTATCTGCCTGCCTGTCCAATTCTCCATGAGTAGCTGTCTGTCTGCCTGTCTATGAGTAGCTGTCTGACTGCCTGCCTGTCCAATTCTCCATGAGTAGCTGTCTGTCTGTCTGTCTGCCTGTCTATGAGTAGCTGTCTGCCTGCCTGCCAGCCAGCAAGTTGGTTAACAGAAAATAAATTGTTATGGCTGAGTAAAATAAAGTACAATAAACACAATTTGCCTGAAAATAGATTACCCAGCTATGACCTTTTTCATGAAAAAAAATGAGTAGTGATATGGCTGACTGAGTAAAATAAAACAATCTACCTGAAAATAGATAGCTATAAGTGAAGAGCAATTTCCGCAATTTCCGCAATTACCAATTTTTGAAATTTTGAAAAAAAAAGTTATCCGGAAATTGCGGAAATTGCGGAAAATGAAAAAAAAACATGGGCTATAAGCCATCCTTTTTTTTCTAACACTCCGCAATTTGCTAATGTTTCCCATCCTTTCCGGTAAATACAACACATTGAGCAGGGCACTGCAGGGAGTTGAACCCCGTTCCGGTAAACCAGAAGTCCGACACCAGTGCCTTAGTTTTTGTGTTGTTCATTTACAGGTCCAGGTGTGCATATACATGTGCGCCTGTGCGTGTGTAGGTGCACGCTTCAATATAACCCATCGTTTTTTTCATTTTTTCAATATTGTCCAATTCTCCATGAGTAGCTGTCTGTCTGTCTGCCTGTCTATGAGTAGCTGTCTGCCTGCCTGCCAGCCAGCAAGTTGGTTAACAGAAAATAAATTGTTATGGCTGAGTAAAATAAAATACAATATCCATTTCCACCATTTCCACCCATTTCCGTAATTACCATTTCCACAATTTCCGCAATTTCCGCAATTTCCGGATAACTTTTTTTTTCAAAATTTCAAAAATTGCGGAAATTGCGGAATTTTGAATTTTGAAAAAAAGAAATATCCGGAAATTGCGGAAATTGCGGAAAATGAAAAAAACATGGGCTATAACCCATCCTTTTTTTTCTAACACTCCGCAATTTGCTAATGTTTCCCATCCTTTCCGGTAAATACAACACATTGAGCAGGGCACTGCAGGGAGTTGAACCCCGTTCCGGTAAACCAGAAGTCCGACACCAGTGCCTTAGTTTTTGTGTTGTTCATTTACAGGTCCAGGTGTGCATATACATGTGCGCCTGTGCGTGTGTAGGTGCACGCTTCAATATAACCCATCGTTTTTTTCATTTTTTCAATATTGTCCAATTCTCCATGAGTAGCTGTCTGTCTGTCTGCCTGTCTATGAGTAGCTGTCTGCCTGCCTGCCAGCCAGCAAGTTGGTTAACAGAAAATAAATTGTTATGGCTGAGTAAAATAAAATACAATATCCATTTCCACCATTTCCACCATTTCCGCAATTACCATTTCCACAATTTCCGCAATTTCCGCAATTTCCGCAATTTCCGGATAACTTTTTTTTTCAAAATTTCAAAAATTGCGGAAATTGCGGAAATTGCGGAATTTTGAATTTTGAAAAAAAAAGTTATCCGGAAATTGCGGAAATTGCGGAAAATGAAAAAAAACATGGGCTATAACCCATCCTTTTTTTTCTAACACTCCGCAATTTGCTAATGTTTCCCATCCTTTCCGGTAAATACAACACATTGAGCAGGGCACTGCAGGGAGTTGAACCCCGTTCCGGTAAACCAGAAGTCCGACACCAGTGCCTTAGTTTTTGTGTTGTTCATTTACAGGTCCAGGTGTGCATATACATGTGCGCCTGTGCGTGTGTAGGTGCACGCTTCAATATAACCCATCGTTTTTTTCATTTTTTCAATATTGTCCAATTCTCCATGAGTAGCTGTCTGTCTGTCTGCCTGTCTATGAGTAGCTGTCTGCCTGCCTGCCAGCCAGCAAGTTGGTTAACAGAAAATAAATTGTTATGGCTGAGTAAAATAAAATACAATATCCATTTCCACCATTTCCACCATTTCCGCAATTACCATTTCCACAATTTCCGCAATTTCCGGATAACTTTTTTTTTCAAAATTTCAAAAATTGCGGAAATTGCGGAATTTTGAATTTTGAAAAAAAAAGTTATCCGGAAATTGCGGAAATTGCGGAAAATGAAAAAAACATGGGCTATAACCCATCCTTTTTTTTCTAACACTCCGCAATTTGCTAATGTTTCCCATCCTTTCCGGTAAATACAACACATTGAGCAGGGCACTGCAGGGAGTTGAACCCCGTTCCGGTAAACCAGAAGTCCGACACCAGTGCCTTAGTTTTTGTGTTGTTCATTTACAGGTCCAGGTGTGCATATACATGTGCGCCTATGCGTGTGTAGGTGCACGCTTCAATATAACCCATCGTTTTTTTCATTTTTTCAATATTGTCCAATTCTCCATGAGTAGCTGTCTGTCTGTCTGCCTGTCTATGAGTAGCTGTCTGCCTGCCTGCCAGCCAGCAAGTTGGTTAACAGAAAATAAATTGTTATGGCTGAGTAAAATAAAATACAATATCCATTTCCACCATTTCCACCATTTCCGCAATTACCATTTCCACAATTTCCGCAATTTCCGCAATTTCCGGATAACTTTTTTTTTCAAAATTTCAAAAATTGCGGAAATTGCGGAAATTGCGGAATTTTGAATTTTGAAAAAAAAAGTTATCCGGAAATTGCGGAAATTGCGGAAAATGAAAAAAACATGGGCTATAACCCATCCTTTTTTTTCTAACACTCCGCAATTTGCTAATGTTTCCCATCCTTTCCGGTAAATACAACACATTGAGCAGGGCACTGCAGGGAGTTGAACCCCGTTCCGGTAAACCAGAAGTCCGACACCAGTGCCTTAGTTTTTGTGTTGTTCATTTACAGGTCCAGGTGTGCATATACATGTGCGCCTGTGCGTGTGTAGGTGCACGCTTCAATATAACCCATCGTTTTTTTCATTTTTTCAATATTGTCCAATTCTCCATGAGTAGCTGTCTGCCTGCCTGCCAGCCAGCAAGTTGGTTAACAGAAAATAAATTGTTATGGCTGAGTAAAATAAAATACAATATCCATTTCCACCATTTCCACCATTTCCGCAATTACCATTTCCACAATTTCCGCAATTTCCGCAATTTCCGGATAACTTTTTTTTTCAAAATTTCAAAAATTGCGGCAATTGCGGAAATTGCGGAATTTTGAATTTTGAAAAAAAAGAGTTATCCGGAAATTGCGGAAATTGCGGAAAATGAAAAAAAACATGGGCTATAACCCATCCTTTTTTTTCTAACACTCCGCAATTTGCTAATGTTTCCCATCCTTTCCAGTAAATACAACACATTGAGCAGGGCACTGCAGGGAGTTGAACCCCGTTCCGGTAAACCAGAAGTCCGACACCAGTGCCTTAGTTTTTGTGTTGTTCATTTACAGGTCCAGGTGTGCATATACATGTGCGCCTGTGCGTGTGTAGGTGCACGCTTCAATATAACCCATCGTTTTTTTCATTTTTTTATTTTTGTCAAATCATCAAAAATGATGAAAAACGGCGCGCTATAGTATGCCGTACGATATACGCTATAGCCCATGGTCCAAAATGATGAGAAACGAGGATAACTTTTTTTTCAAAATTTTGAAAAACATGGGCTATAACCCATCGTTTTATTTTATTTTTGTCAAATCATCAAAAATGATGAAAAACGGCGCGCTATAGTATGCCGTACGATATAGGCTATAGCCCATGGTCCAAAATGATGAGAAACGAGGCTAACCTTTTTTTTCAAAATTTCAAAAAACATGGGCTATAACCCATCGTTTTTTTAATTTTTTAATTTTTGTCAAATCATCAAAAATGATGAAAAACGTCCGCTATAGTATGCCGTACGATATACGCTATAGCCCATGGTCCAAAATGATGAGAAACGAGGATAACTTTTTTTTCAAAATTTCAAAAAACATGGGCTATAACCCATCGTTTTTTTCATTTTTTCATTTTTGTCAAATCATCAAAAATGATGAAAAACGGCGCGCTATAGTATACCGTACGATATACGCTATAGCCCATGGTCCAAAATGATGAGAAACGAGGATAACTTTTTTTTCAAAATTTCAAAAAACATGGGCTATAACCCATCAGTTTTTTTTATTTTTGTCAAATCATCAAAAATGATGAAAAACGGCGCGCTATAGTATGCCGTACGATATAGGCTATAGCCCATGGTCCAAAATGATGAGAAACGAGGATAACTTTTTTTTCAAAATTTCAAAAAACATGGGCTATAACCCATCGTTTTTTTAATTTTTTAATTTTTGTCAAATCATCAAAAATGATGAAAAACGGCGCGCTATAGTATGCCGTACGATATACGCTATAGCCCATGGTCCAAAATGATGAGAAACGAGGATAACTTTTTTTTCAAAATTTCAAAAAACATGGGCTATAACCCATCGTTTTTTTTTTTTTTTTTTTTCAAATCATCAAAAATTATGAAAAACGGCGCGCTATAGTATGCCGTACGATATAGGCTATAGCCCATGGTCCAAAATGATGAGAAATGAGGCTAACTTTTTTTTTCAAAATTTCAAAAAACATGGGCTATAACCCATCGTTTTTTTAATTTTTTAATTTTTGTCAAATCATCAAAAATGATGAAAAACGGCGCGCTATAGTATGCCGTACGATATACGCTATAGCCCATGGTCCAAAATGATGAGAAACGAGGATAACTTTTTTTTCAAAATTTCAAAAAACATGGGCTATAACCCATCGTTTTTTTCATTTTTTCATTTTTGTCAAATCATCAAAAATGATGAAAAACGGCGCGCTATAGTATGCCGTACGATATAGGCTATAGCCCATGGTCCAAAATGATGAGAAACGAGGCTAATCTTTTTTTTCAAAATTTCAAAAAACATGGGCTATAACCCATCGTTTTTTTAATTTTTGTCAAATCATCAAAAATGATGAAAAACGGCGCGCTATAGTATGCCGTACGATATACGCTATAGCCCATGGTCCAAAATGATGAGAAACGAGGATAACCTTTTTTTCAAAATTTTGAAAAACATGGGCTATAACCCATCGTTTTATTTTATTTTTGTCAAATCATCAAAAATGATGAAAAACGGCGCGCTATAGTATGCCGTACGATATAGGCTATAGCCCATGGTCCAAAATGATGAGAAACGAGGCTAACCTTTTTTTTCAAAATTTCAAAAAACATGGGCTATAACCCATCGTTTTTTTAATTTTTTAATTTTTGTCAAATCATCAAAAATGATGAAAAACGTCCGCTATAGTATGCCGTACGATATACGCTATAGCCCATGGTCCAAAATGATGAGAAACGAGGATAACTTTTTTTTCAAAATTTCAAAAAACATGGGCTATAACCCATCGTTTTTTTCATTTTCTCATTTTTGTCAAATCATCAAAAATGATGAAAAACGGCGCGCTATAGTATGCCGTACGATATACGCTATAGCCCATGGTCCAAAATGATGAGAAACGAGGATATCTTTTTTTTCAAAATTTCAAAAAACATGGGCTATAACCCATCGTTTTTTTAATTTTTGTCAAATCATCAAAAATGATGAAAAACGGCGCGCTATAGTATGCCGTACGATATACGCTATAGCCCATGGTCCAAAATGATGAGAAACGAGGCTAACCTTTTTTTTCAAAATTTCAAAAAACATGGGCTATAACCCATCGTTTTTTTAATTTTAAAATTTTTGTCAAATCATCAAAAATGATGAAAAACGTCCGCTATAGTATGCCGTACGATATACGCTATAGCCCATGGTCCAAAATGATGAGAAACGAGGATAACTTTTTTTTCAAAATTTCAAAAAACATGGGCTATAACCCATCGTTTTTTTAATTTTTTAATTTTTGTCAAATCATCAAAAATGATGAAAAACGGCGCGCTATAGTATGCCGTACGATATACGCTATAGCCCATGGTCCAAAATGATGAGAAACGAGGATAACTTTTTTTTCAAAATTTCAAAAAACATGGGCTATAACCCATCGTTTTTTTCATTTTTTCATTTTTGTCAAATCATCAAAAATGATGAAAAACGGCGCGCTATAGTATGCCGTACGATATAGGCTATAGCCCATGGTCCAAAATGATGAGAAACGAGGCTAACTTTTTTTTTCAAAATTTCAAAAAACATGGGCTATAACCCATCGTTTTTTTAATTTTTGTCAAATCATCAAAAATGATGAAAAACGTCCGCTATAGTATGCCGTACGATATACGCTATAGCCCATGGTCCAAAATGATGAGAAACGAGGCTAACCTTTTTTTTCAAAATTTCAAAAAACATGGGCTATAACCCATCGTTTTTTTAATTTTAAAATTTTTGTCAAATCATCAAAAATGATGAAAAACGTCCGCTATAGTATGCCGTACGATATACGCTATAGCCCATGGTCCAAAATGATGAGAAACGAGGATAACTTTTTTTTCAAAATTTCAAAAAACATGGGCTATAACCCATCGTTTTTTTAATTTTTTAATTTTTGTCAAATCATCAAAAATGATGAAAAACGGCGCGCTATAGTATGCCGTACGATATACGCTATAGCCCATGGTCCAAAATGATGAGAAACGAGGATAACTTTTTTTTCAAAATTTCAAAAAACATGGGCTATAACCCATCGTTTTTTTCATTTTTTCATTTTTGTCAAATCATCAAAAATGATGAAAAACGGCGCGCTATAGTATGCCGTACGATATAGGCTATAGCCCATGGTCCAAAATGATGAGAAACGAGGCTAACTTTTTTTTTCAAAATTTCAAAAAACATGGGCTATAACCCATCGTTTTTTTAATTTTTGTCAAATCATCAAAAATGATGAAAAACGTCCGCTATAGTATGCCGTACGATATACGCTATAGCCCATGGTCCAAAATGATGAGAAATGAGGATAACATTTTTTTCAAAAATTCAAAAAACGATGGGCTATAACCCATGTTTTTTGAAATTTTGAATTTTCTTCAAATCCTCAAAAATGATGAAAAACTGCGTGCTATAGTATGCCGTACGGTAGGGGCTATAGCCCATGTTCAAAAATGATGAAAAATGAGGATAACATTTTTTTTTTAAATTCAAAAAACGATGGGCTATAACCCATGTTTTTTGAAATTTTGAATTTTGTTCAAATCCTCAAAAATGATGAAAAACGGCGTGCTATAGTATGCCGTACGGTAGGGGCTATAGCCCATGTTCAAAAATGATGAAAAATGAGGATAACATTTTTTTCAAAAATTCAAAAAACGATGGGCTATAACCCATGTTTTTTGAAATTTTGAATTTTGTTCAAATCCTCAAAAATGATGAAAAACGGCGTGCTATAGTATGCCGTACGGTAGGGGCTATAGCCCATGTTCAAAAATGATGAAAAATGAGGATAACATTTTTTTCAAAAATTCAAAAGACGATGGGCTATAACCCATGTTTTTTGAAATTTTGAATTTTCTTCAAATCCTCAAAAATGATAAAAAACTGCGTGCTATAGTATGCCGTACGGTAGGGGCTATAGCCCATGTTCAAAAATGATGAAAAATGAGGATAACATTTTTTTTTTAAATTCAAAAAACGATGGGCTATAACCCATGTTTTTTGAAATTTTGAATTTTGTTCAAATCCTCAAAAATGATGAAAAACGGCGTGCTATAGTATGCCGTACGGTAGGGGCTATAGCCCATGTTCAAAAATGATGAAAAATGAGGATAACATTTTTTTCAAAAATTCAAAAAACGATGGGCTATAACCCATGTTTTTTGAAATTTTGAATTTTGTTCAAATCCTCAAAAATGATGAAAAACGGCGTGCTATAGTATGCCGTACGGTAGGGGCTATAGCCCATGTTCAAAAATGATGAAAAATGAGGATAACATTTTTTTCAAAAATTCAAAAGACGATGGGCTATAACCCATGTTTTTTGAAATTTTGAATTTTCTTCAAATCCTCAAAAATGATAAAAAACTGCGTGCTATAGTATGCCGTACGGTAGGGGCTATAGCCCATGTTCAAAAATGATGAAAAATGAGGATAACATTTTTTTTTTAAATTCAAAAAACGATGGGCTATAACCCATGTTTTTTGAAATTTTGAATTTTCTTCAAATCCTCAAAAATGATGAAAAACGGCGTGCTATAGTATGCCGTACGGTACGGGCTATAGCCCATGTTCAAAAATGATGAAAAATTAGGATAACATTTTTTTCAAAAATTCAAAAAACGATGGGCTATAACCCATGTTTTTTGAAATTTTGAATTTTCTTCAAATCCTCAAAAATGATGAAAAACGGCGTGCTATAGTATGCCGTACGGTAGGGGCTATAGCCCATGTTCAAAAATGATGAAAAATGAGGATAACATTTTTTTCAAAAATTAAAAAAACGATGGGCTATAACCCATGTTTTTTGAAATTTTGAATTTTCTTCAAATCCTCAAAAATGATGAAAAACGGCGTGCTATAGTATGCCGTACGGTACGGGCTATAGCCCATGTTCAAAAATGATGAAAAATTAGGATAACATTTTTTTCAAAAATTCAAAAAACGATGGGCTATAACCCATGTTTTTTGAAATTTTGAATTTTCTTCAAATCCTCAAAAATGATGAAAAACTGCGTGCTATAGTATGCCGTACGGTAGGGGCTATAGCCCATGTTCAAAAATGATGAAAAATGAGGATAACATTTTTTTCAAAAATTCAAAAAACGATGGGCTATAACCCATGTTTTTTTTAATTTTGAATTTTCTTCAAATCCTCAAAAATGATGAAAAACGGCGTGTTATAGTATGCCGTACGGTAGGGGCTATAGCCCATGTTCAAAAATGATGAAAAATGAGGATAACATTTTTTTCAAAAATAAAAAAAAAGGTGGGCTATAACCCATGTTTTTGGAAATTTTGAATTTTCTTCAAATCCTCAAAAATGATGAAAAACGGCGTGCTATAGTATGCCGTACGGTACGGGCTATAGCCCATGTTCAAAAATGATGAAAAATGAGGATAACATTTTTTTCAAAAATTCAAAAAACGATGGGCTATAACCCATGTTTTTTGAAATTTTGAATTTTCTTCAAATCCTCAAAAATGATGAAAAACGGCGTGCTATAGTATGCCGTACGGTAGGGGCTATAGCCCATGTTCAAAAATGATGAAAAATGAGGATAACATTTTTTTCAAAAATTCAAAAAACGATGGGCTATAACCCATGTTTTTTGAAATTTTGAATTTTCTTCAAATCCTCAAAAATGATGAAAAACGGCGTGCCATAGTATGCCGTACGGTAGGGGCTATAGCCCATGTTCAAAAATGATGAAAAATGAGGATAACATTTTTTTCAAAAATAAAAAAAACGATGGGCTATAACCCATGTTTTTGGAAATTTTGAATTTTCTTCAAATCCTCAAAAATGATGAAAAACGGCGTGCTATAGTATGCCGTACGGTACGGGCTATAGCCCATGTTCAAAAATGATGAAAAATGAGGATAACATTTTTTTCAAAAATTCAAAAAACGATGGGCTATAACCCATGTTTTTTGAAATTTTGAATTTTCTTCAAATCCTCAAAAATGATGAAAAACGGCGTGCTATAGTATGCCGTACGGTAGGGGCTATAGCCCATGTTCAAAAATGATGAAAAATGAGGATAACATTTTTTTCAAAAATAAAAAAAACGATGGGCTATAACCCATGTTTTTTGAAATTTTGAATTTTCTTCAAATCCTCAAAAATGATGAAAAACGGCGTGCCATAGTATGCCGTACGATATGGGCACCTAGAGAACAGGACATGTGTACCACTACCTAGAGAACAGGACATGTGTACCACTACCTAGAGAACAGGACATGTGTGTGGGTCGGCCAAGGTTTTGGGGGGGTCCCCAGATGACAGTGAAGTGACAATTTTAGGCCATAGTAATTCCTAAAAAAAAATCACACCCGTGTGAAGTGAGGGGTGGTCTTATCATTATAAATCATCATACATCACCTCATGAACTGAATTTATGTGATTGGTTAGCTGATTTGCTCGTCTACATATGACGTTAATGTTGGTGTTGCCACAAATTTACATCATATTTGACGGACATAATGACCTAATTTCTCCTTTGATTGTCAATGGCAAATATGAGACGTGAGGGGAAAAAAGCGGGTGCCCCGGACAGGCCAGGAAGGCAACAAAGTGCAGGCAGGGGGACTATCCGGCCTAAGGCTGCGCTGCAAGGGTTGGAGCCTGGCTTGCTCCTGTTGGTCTGGGCTGAGTGGCTGTGGCTGCACAGTAAGGCTGCAGTAACCTAGTCTGGGCTTGTTGCTGCACTGGCTTGCTCAGCTCGCATTCTGAGCTGGCTGACTTGCCAGAAAGGCTGGTTCTGTTGCTGCAAGGCAGGGCAGGGCAGACCTGGCCAGGCAGACAGAGAGCCAGGCCTCGAGAGAGGCCTGGCTGAGCTGACTGAGCAAGGCTGGTATGGCTGCAATGGCTGACTGCAAGGGCTGATATGCTCTGGCTTGGCAGCCTGACTTTCTACACTGGCTGACGGACGGAGCTGACTGGCTGCGTTGGCTGACTGGGCAGGATTGCTGGCTAGCTGGCTTGTTGGGCTCCCTGAGGGAAGCTTTGGGATGGATCTCTAGGGGCATCGGCTTGTGTTGAGCCTTCAAATGGCGTCTACCTTGATCTCCGTCCTAAGAAAGAAAGACAGAAAAAGAGACACACACAAACCCAACTATGCAGCTTCCACCTGAGGAACCGAGACGCGAAAAAAGAACTGAGCGTCACTTGGGATGGTCACAAACTCTCCAACCATACCCACCCCATGTATCTTGGAGTTACACTGGACAGGACACTCTTCTTCAAAAAACACCTGGAGAACACAAAAGTCAACACCCACAATAACATCCTGTGAAAACTACTGAACTCCAAGTGGGGCGCAGACCCACAAACAATCTGTGCAACTGCCATGGCCCTGTCTTTCTCTACAGCAGAGTATGCCTGCTCAAGCTGGAGCCGATCACGTCACACCAAATTGGTTGACACAGCCCTAAATGACACCTGTCGCATCATCACGGGATGCGTCAAGACAACACCTGTCCCGTGCCTTTATGCGCTAGCCGGCACCTTCGAAGGAAAGTCTGGAATGAAATGATAGAGAACACCTCACACACATAGTTTCCTTTCGTGGCTGTTTACATTCGAGGGTCGCCGGTCCTCTCGAATGGAACAGTTTAACGTCATGCCCAGGACGAAAAGATATAGAGAACACCAACATGACAAATAACAGCAGGAAGGCATGGGCCACAATCCACCGTCTTGGCAAAGACCACACCACCCATAATTCACAACGGTCACAGCAAACTCTGTTGCATCACAACTGGTGTAGGTATTGGATGGAGCCCGCACACCACCAAATCGTGAAAAACAACATACTATAGTATGACCTCCCTGACCATGGACTTTAGCCTTTCGCTTTTCTGCGATTTAACCTTTTTTCAAATCCTCAACAATGATGAAGAATCGTGCACTATAGCGTGCCACTTAATGACCTTGACCAATATCAATGACCTTGAGCAGTATAAATGACTTTCAATAAGACTAGTAAATGACCTTGACTAGTATAAATGACCTTGACAAGTACAAATGACCTTGACCAGTATAAATGACCTTCACCAGTATAAATGACCGTGACCAGTATATGACTGTGACCAGACCCATTTCCCTCCTCTGCATCACCTACAAGAGAGGCTGCTACTCCAAAGACTCATGCCACTCATAGACACCAAGCTGACTAAAGACCAAGCTGGCTTGAAAACTAGTGAACTCCAAGTGGGACGCAGACCCACAAACAATCCGTGCAACTGCCATGGCCCTGTCTTTCTCTACAATGAAATGATAGAGAAATGATCAAGCTGGAGCCGATCACGTCACACCAAATTGGTCGACACAGCCCTAAATGACACCTGTCGCATCATCACAGGATGCGTCAAGACAACACCTGTCCCGTGCCTTTATGCGCTAGCCGGCACCTCCCCCCGCACATCAGACGACTGTGTATCGCTCAAGATGAATGGAGAACACAGGAGATAGACAGTGAAGTTGGGGATGAACGAAGGAAAGTCTGGAATGAAATGATAGAGAACACCTCACACACACATAGTTTCCTTTCGTGGCTGTTTACATTCGAGGGTCGCTGGTCCTCTCGAACGGAACAGTTTAACGTCATGCCTAGGATGAAAAGATATAGAGAACACCAACATGACAAAAAACAGCAGGACGGCATGGGCCACAATCCACCGTCTTGGCAAAGACTACACCACCCATAATTCACAACGGTCACAGCAAACTCTGTTGTATCACAACTGGTGGCCAACAGTCGTAACCAACACCGCCGCCGACCCACAGGAGAATACCATCGCACAGTGATATCAGACCAACCACAATCAGCCAGCCCTCAAACCAAACCCTTCGACCTAGAATAACTCGAAACTGCAATGGGAAAGTTGAAACCCGGAAAAGCAGCAGGGATTGATGACATACTGGCAGAAATGATACAACACCTGGGACCTAACGCAAAGACCTGGCTTGTGGGGATGCTGAACACATGCATGGCACAGAAAAAGGCCAAAGTGGTTGCAATCCCCAAATCTGGCAAAGACCCATCATCCCCAAAGAGCTACCGACCTATTTCCCTCCTCTGCATCACCTACAAGCTCTATGAGAGGCTGCTACTCCAATGCCTCGTTGATTGATTCACAATACACAAAACACTTTTAATTATATTACATGAAGCAGACATCCCTGTGATTAAACCTTTAGCATTACACTACAACCACACTGTGGTTAATAGTACGTTTTTATTCACAATGGAATGTTATTTTACTCCTAATATATCATGGAGGTGTATAGTCAGCACAGTAGATTCATATTTCAATCGATCCGGGACGTTAAAATTGTGCAAAACTCTGTTCAATGAATTGCCTCTTCTGCTACACTAAACATTACTAAACATTAAACGTTACTTATACCTGTTATTGAGACTCCTATAGAGCATGTTGACATGGATCATTTGGTTAGTAGTATCTCTGTTAGTTAATGCAGTTTGATTGATTAAATGAATAGCCTATTTTATTAGACAAAAATGTAGAACAGTAGAGTACCGTCAAAACAAAATAATTCACACAGTAAAGGCATGGTGTTGCAAAGCAAAAAAAATCACTGGTATTAATAAGTACTATCCAAGCTTCTGCCTGGATAGCCTATAGGGTCCGAAGCCCTACAGCGCTGTGACCTGCTGACTGCCTCAGTCCTGTTGTATGTTTACTTTAAGTATGAAATGCACTATTTCACTAGAGTGTAAAGAAGACATTGTGTTCAGATTACCACACTTGAAACCCACTTTATTGTCTACCATACCTGCCTTCCGACAGTGTGTCTAACCGTTGTGATTGTGACAAGTCAAATGGCTTCAACAAAGAATTGATGAGGAAATTAATCCTAGTAAAGTACAGTCAACCTAATTTAATCTAAGATAATCGTTAGTAATATTGATTGATGTGATTTTCGACAGTGATGAAAATCCAAAGCCTTTCCCAACTCAGACTTTAGTATATCTTTTGCACATGTAAAAATGGTAAATGGTGCATTTATATTATAGAACCTTTATCCAAGGCGCTTTGTCGCTTTACATATATTGTGCTTTACATTCACACATTCATTCACACACCGATGGCGGCGGAAACCATGCAGGGCCCCAACAAGCACACCAGGAGCAATGTGGGGTGTCTTGGGCACTTTGACACTAACTCTGGTGGTGCCCGGTTTCGAACTGGCAACCTTGTGGACCATCCAGCCACTCTACCCCTGACTGAGACACCGCCGCAAATCTATTGGAAATTTCAGCACTTGTTCAATCTTGTTGCTATTTTGCCCGTTCCACAAACAACATTGTAAGAGAAACGTATGAACATCTGGGAACTAAATCGTTAACAAGAAATTACCTCACCAATAATGTTTCTAAAGGTGTCTAATAACATTGTATTAAAAGTTTGAAATTCAACTCCCGTGGGAAATTTGAGTTATTAGCATAATATGTGACCATACCATTAACATTCATCATTCACATAAAAATGTCATCATTCTTTAAGTAGCATGTTGACATATGAAACTAGGGGGTTTTCATGATTCTGAATCCATTCCAAGCATTAGTTTTGCACAAAAAAACACTCCTTGGGAGGAAAACAGCCATAGCCATTTTGATTTGTGTATGATGTCTATGAATATCAGTGTTAATACAGTCGAGATATACTTCAGATAAATTAATACACCAGGATCATTAGAGCCACATGCTGTGACACCTGAAATTCCCCAGGAGACCACCAGTGGACCACAGGAGTAGGACCCGAGTGGAATAGTAAGAGTGGGGTGACACGTCGCTTTGATCTCGCCGTAAAGCGGGGTGCTATGGTGGGCTATAGTTCCAAACATTGGAACTATCCCATTGGTTTGCTATAAGTTATTCATGCATCCCTCTGAGTACTAGACCAAGTAACTCCTCCAGGTGCTCCTCTGAGTACTAGACCAAGTAACTCCTCCAGGTGCTCCTCTGAGTACTAGACCAAGTAACTCCTCCAGGTGCTCCTCTGAGTACTAGACCAAGTAACTCCTCCAGGTGCTCCTCTGAGTACTAGACCAAGTAAGTCCTCCAGGTGCTCCTCTGAGTACTAGACCAAGTAACTCCTCCAGGTGCTCCTCTGAGTACTAGACCAAGTAACTCCTCCAGGTGCTCCTCTGAGTACTAGACCAAGTAACTCCTCCAGGTGCTCCTCTGAGTTCTAGACCAAGTAACTCCTCCAGGTGCTCATCTGAGTACTAGACCAAAAAAGTTGTGTGCAGCCCTGACTATATTATATTTCCACACTCACTCCAGAGGGCCATTATATTTCCACTCTCACTCCAGAGGACCACTATATTTCCACACTCACTCCAGAGGGCCACTATATTTCCACACTCACTCCAGAGGGCCACAATATTTCCACACTCACTCCAGAGGGCCACTATATTACATTTCCACACTCACTCCAGAGGGCCATATTGCATGTATTACTGTCATAGCAAAAAGAAAAAGCCGATCTTGTAGATCAGCTATTTTTCATGGTCCTAAAGAATTAGTCTCTCGGCCGAATTTATGAGATATATGACCCTGCACACTGGGAAGTTTTAAAGTTCATTCTCACAGCATAGCAGAAGAAAAGTCGAGTGAGGGATGACGTAGCCACGTCCGTCTTATACGGCGTGGGCGCAGCTTCCTATGTCACCCGTAAGAGCCCAGGACAGCAAAATTCTGTCCTGGGAGCACATAAAATAATGTTCTGCAGCTACGTTTTGAAGGAAACCTACCCATAAACGAAAGGTATTTCGTTCAATTTATTTATACAACCGTGGTTACTAAAGTAACCTTTAACGTTCACAATGACGCACAGATCAAGTGCCCTGGGTATTAGGAATAGAGTTTTAAATTTGTACAGTATATATACCTTTCTGAACAGTCTGAGATCACTTGGAATATGTGCATATTAAAACAAACTAATTGCTTTGAGTTCTGCCAAAAGACTGTGTGAAAACACCTTGAATTTGGTAGACCTAAGGTGAAACATTATACTGTATATACATGTCTGCCCAACAAGGCTCATTTCTTTTGTAGGACAGCCAAGCACACATCGTAAAATCATTTATTTTTTTACTACCTCTGAGCAGTTTTTCCAGCAATTTGTCTAATTACTTAATTGCACAGCAATTACCTGAAAATAATATGGACTTTTAGTCATACTACAAGTGCAAAGCTAAGTGTGTTTCTGCAGTATGGCTACTTTTAAATATTATCTCTCCATAGATTTCTTAAAGTACATTGGAGACGTGAAGTAAATGTTTGCATATTATTATTTTATCCTTAATATTGTAGTTGTGCTACTTCTGCTGAGTTTAATGTCAGATATCAAACACCACAGAGTTGGATTTCATGAGCACATACTGAGGACAAAGCTGTGTTAAAGGGATTTACCTTAAAGGTAGAGTAAGTGATTTCACTCAAAAAACATTAGGTTTCGTTTTTGGCTGTGGGACCTAAGCCTTCGTCCAATCAGGATAGAGAGTCAAAAACGAAACCTACGGTTTTTTGACCCCCAGGGGTTAACTGGGGACAGGGAGGAACTCCTTATATGGTCAGCACACTCTATAGTAGAGAGGATTATCACAACAAAACAAAAAAATAAGTGATATTTGAATTAAGTGAAATCACTTACTCTACCTTTAAGTTAAAAGGATTTGTATCACGCAACGGAGCTGTTGACAAAATATAGCATGCTTTTGTGTGAAAACGAAATGGAATAAAAGTGAATTTATTAAAGGGCATTATTTATTAAATATCAATCAGCAATCAGGATGTTATGGTTTTATGACAGACTATAAATCAACTTGGAAACAGAAATGCCACGAGGCACCTGTGACTCAGAGTTAAGCCTGTATAGCGACTGACTTGCAACTAAAATGGCTTCTACTTCAGCGTGCTAACTTTCCAAAAGAGAAAGGCTGTGGCTTGAAATCCCCGTCCATGATTTCATTGGTATAGGCGGCAGGTTTCTGAACTGTCCACAGCCCACCTCTGAGACTGAATAGACGTGGCATCTTAAAACAAGTGTTAGTGAGGACCAAATAGCCTAGATATTTCATTATTCTTGGTTCACTGCCAAAATTAAATGACAAGAACGTGCACAAAGCATGTCTGAACGCTCATTGATTTTCCTTTTGTCCCATCTGACAGGCGTGTGACTTTGTGTCGGACAACTCTGAATTGCAGTCTGTGAAAGGATAATTTATATGACCAATGTACCGGTGTCTATTTGAAGAATTCATTCACTCACTGCCAAGCAAAGTAAAGACGAGCGAAAGAAAACCAATGCTTAGGGTAGATTCAATAAAAGTTTAAAATGTTTATTTTTTTATGTATATATGCGTTTCTGTCTCCAGACATAATGCATTAAAAAAAGACCATGTTTCTAGGAAAGTTTTAATCCATTAATTATGAAAACAAATACTTGCATTGTACCTACCCTATAGTACTATTGATTCTAGGTGTTGTGTGACATTTGTTCAATATGCGTTGGAGTGTGGTTAGACATGGAAAATCTAACTTTTGCCTGGAATAACAGCGGATATCATCATAGCAGATGCATGAAGTAGTCTCATGATCTGTTTGAATTTTATTTTGAAGGATCAGCATTCATTCTGCCCTTTGCCTAGTTGCAAGTTCACAAGGTTCTTCTTTGATTCTGGATTATTCCAAAGTGAAGGGAAGATACTGCTCTATTCAACTCCCTGCAATGTAAAGGATAGTTGGTACATGGTATTTTCTTTATGAAAAGTGTGTGCTCATATTTAAGACTGACGATAATAAAATGTTGTATCTTAACATCATGTCTTTGAATCTTCTAAAATCGGGAGCCAAGTAGAGGGCTACCATATTTCCAAGTTTCGCGCACAGTTTTTAGCACAGTTCAGCCAGAACTGCCATTTGTGGTGGAAAAAAGCGACCAAGAGTCCCTTCAGGCTTGGTTTGTAACCCAACTGTAGGGAAAACAAACGCAGTAAAGAACCTGGGGGTTATCATCTATGAAAAGGAAACACAATGAGCATAAAATTCCGTACTGGTCTGTGGCAGTTCTCCATCAGATACAGGGGGGCCCAGCTATGGAACACCTATACAGCAATCTCATCAAATTCTTCATTAAAAAATTTCAAACATAAGTTTAGGACCCACTTAATTGACCAGATCACTTAATTATTATTTCTTTGTATCATCTATTCTTTTCTCTAATCATGTAGATAACCAAAAATTCTAATCATGTTCTTGTTGTGTTTTTGTTTTGTTGTTTTGATCATGTTTTATATACTGCAATCATGTTTTCTGGATATTCTATATCTATATATGTACAATGTTTTATAATTTATATAGGTAGAGGCCTCGTATAAGCCCCTTGGGTTTTTTTGCCTCAGCCTAGCACTTTACCCTTCTTATATTTATATGTTCCCTGTGTTGTTTTTATACTGTGCTGAATAAATAAATACAAAATACAATACAAATACAAAATGAACCATGTAACAACAAATTGAGCAGGGCACCGCAGAGAGTTGAACCCCGTTCTGGTAAACCAGAAGTACCACAACCAGTGCCTTAGTTTTTTTTTTAGAATTTACAGGTCCAAATCACAGTTGCCTGTGTGTCTTGCCGACCTCCTACGGCAAGATCATTTGATGATTAAAAACAAAGAGAAAAAAAAAACCATCGCCCAGGATGAAGTTCTTTGTCCTTTCTATTAGTCCGACGACAAAGTATTGTCCAAAAGACGAAGTTTATCGATATGAAAACGGATCGCATCGCTCCACATCGAGGATTGTGCAATCCTCGATGTTGCGCAAAAGTGAGACGTCATCGAAAATCTCCCTCCCCCGTTCAATCAACATCCGGTCCGTCGGTAAAAGTGGTCCGTGTTTATAAATCGACTGGGCGCTACTGTATAATGTAATGGATTAAATAACCCCGGGCAATTAAGGTGTTGTGGCCTACACTCTCAATTTGAATCATACCAGACTAGCCATGATTTGGTCTTTATACAATTGAAAACCGGAAGACTCTCTCCACAAATTTACAGGCCAGGCTCCAACCCTTGCAGCGCAGCCTTAGGCCGGATAGTCCCCCTGCCTGCACTTTGTTGCCTTCCTGGCCTGTCCGGGGCACCCGCTTTTTTCCCCTCACGTCTCATATTTGCCATTGACAATCAAAGGAGAAATTAGGTCATTATGTCCGTCAAATATGATGTAAATTTGTGGCAACACCAACATTAACGTCATATGTAGACGAGCAAATCAGCTAACCAATCACATAAATTCAGTTCATGAGGTGATGTATGATGATTTATAATGATAAGACCACCCCTCACTTCACACGGGTGTGATTTTTTTTAGGAATTACTATGGCCTAAAATTGTCACTTCACTGTCATCTGGGGACCCCCCCAAAACCTTGGCCGACCCACACACATGTCTTGTTCTCTAGGTAGTGGTACACATGTCCTGTTGTCTAGGTAGTGGTACACATGTCCTGTTCTCTAGGTAGTGGTACACATGTCCTGTTCTCTAGGTGCCCATATCGTACGGCATACTATGGCACGCCGTTTTTCATCATTTTTGAGGATTTGAAAAAAATGAAAAAATGAAAGAAACGATGGGTTATAGCCCATGTTTTTTGAAATGTTGAAAAAAGAAGTTAGCCTCGTTTCTCATCATTTTGGACCGTGGGCTATAGCCCATATCGTACGGCATACTATGGCACGCCGTTTTTCATCATTTTTGAGCATTTGAAAAAAATTAAAAAATGAAAAAAACAATGGGTTATAGCTAGGCATGTGAATCTCGTCTCATCTCACGATTCGATACGCATCTCGATGCACTGCCAGCGATACGATACATTAGAGATACATGGAATCCTCTGGCGATACGATGCGATACGATTCTCCCTCTTCCCGATGCGATGCGATAACCATTTAGTTCAAATCAATGCGATACGATGCGATTCACCCCTCTACCGATACGATGCGATTTGATGGAGATTCATCACAATAGAAAGGATTTATATTAAAGCTCTATTAATTTCCCAAAACATGTAAAAATGCATTACATTTAAATTCAAAGCAATTTATTGTTTTACTGTAGGTTAGTATTATAGCTCTGCATCTCAAACAACCCAACTTATAGAATTATGTAAGTAAACAAAGGGTCTGCTCTCTGCTGGTTATTGTGGAATTGTTAGATTACTAATAATCATAGGCTATAGTATAATTATTATATCTCAAAGGTCAATTTGAGGTTTTGAGTATAGAGGGTTCAAGAGATTAAAATGTAATAGCCTATCGTTCATCAATTAATGTTACCAACAAATAGAAAAGAAACAAATAAACAAAACAAAAATGACAGGTCACACTCGTAGTGCTGTCAAACAAGTAGTTTAATCTGCAACACAGTTTTATAATATAATTGCCTATGTATAGTGGGGGTCCTTGCTTGATCTCTCACTCTCAGCTAAGTGGTCCTTGGCTTGACCTAAAAAACATTGAAGACCCTGGCCTGCATGTATTGTTAACGTTATAAATACATAGCAAATTAGCAGATGTACAAGCTCACAACGCGTCTCATCCACGCCCTGCTGTGAGCTTGTGGATCTGCAATTTTAGGCGTGCGACACCGTCTTGCTGCAGAATATAAATAAGGCTTCTATCCCAGAGAATAGCAGGGGAAAGCTGGACAGTAGAAAGTTGTGGAACGGTTGTAAACGACTTTAAACGCAAGCACAAGCAGTACACCCAGCTGTGGCGTTGTTGTTGTTGTACACGTGTGTGCAGACTGCAGAAGCTTTATTTAATTACAAATTGATGATCGCGAGTCGCGACGCAGATTCGCGTCGGAGAATCAGCTAGAACAGCTGTGGAGTGTGGATCATTATAGCAGCACGCAGCGCTACAGTGAAAAGTCAACTGATCGACGGACAGCTATTTTATAAAGCTAAAGGTTGTGCTTCCTTTGTGCGTGGGGCTCACTTCTGTTCGTCGCGGGTGCTCTTGGGTCTTTATAGTCTGTTTGTTGAATCAACGTGTCTAGGCTACTCTGCACCGTCGTACGGTAGCTTCTGTTCACTGACTGCTCGCAGCGCACAGCCGCACACTGTGCGGAGCTGGCTGCGAGAGACTTTTTTTTCCTTCCTTTTCTGATGGTACGTTCAATGCGCCTCGGAAACACAGGATAGGGTGAAATTTACCATGAAAAAACAGTGCAACCACGGATTTTACCGGTGCAAGCACTCCGCGAACGATGCATCGAGATTCCACCCGTCAATTTTACCGACACACAGTGAATGAACCGATTCACTCGCATCGCGCACGTCATAATCGATGTATCGATACGTATCGATTATTTTCCACATGCCTAGTTATAGCCCATGTTTTTTGAAATTTTGAAAAAAAAAGTTAGCCTCGTTTCTCATCATTTTGGACCGTGGGCTATAGCCCATATCGTACGGCATACTATGGCACGCCGTTTTTCATCATTTTTGAGGATTTGAAAAAAATGAAAAAATGAAAAAAACGATGGGTTATAGCCCATGTTTTTTGAAATTTTGAAAAAAAAAGTTAGCCTCGTTTCTCATCATTTTGGACCGTGGGCTATAGCCCATATCGTACGGCATACTATGGCACGCCGTTTTTCATCATTTTTGAGGATTTGAAAAAAATGAAAAAATGAAAAAAACGATGGGTTATAGCCTCGTTTCTCATCATTTTGGACCGTGGGCTATAGCCCATATCGTACGGCATACTATGGCACGCCGTTTTTCATCATTTTTGAGGATTTGAAAAAAATGAAAAAATGAAAAAAACGATGGGTTATAGCCCATGTTTTTTGAAATGTTGAAAAAAGAAGTTAGCCTCGTTTCTCATCATTTTGGACCGTGGGCTATAGCCCATATCGTACGGCATACTATGGCACGCCGTTTTTCATCATTTTTGAGGATTTGAAAAAAACGATGGGTTATAGGCCATGTTTTTTGAATTTTTGAAAAAAAGAGTTAGCCTCGTTTCTCATCATTTTGGACCGTGGGCTATAGCCCATATCGTACGGCATACTATGGCACGCCGTTTTTCATCATTTTTGAGCATTTGAAAAAAATAAAAAAATAAAAAAAACAATGGGTTATAGCCCATGTTTTTTGAAATTTTGAAAAAAAAAGTTAGCCTCGTTTCTCATCATTTTGGACCGTGGGCTATAGCCCATATCGTACGGCATACTATGGCACGCCGTTTTTCATCATTTTTGAGGATTTGAAAAAAATGAAAAAATGAAAAAAACGATGGGTTATAGCCCATGTTTTTTGAAATTTTGGAAAAAAAAGTTAGCCTCGTTTCTCATCATTTTGGACCGTGGGCTATAGCCCATATCGTACGGCATACTATGGCACGCCGTTTTTCATCATTTTTGAGGATTTGAAAAAAATGAAAAAAACGATGGGTTATAGCCCATGTTTTTTGAAATTTTGAAAAAAAAAAGTTAGCCTCGTTTCTCATCATTTTGGACCGTGGGCTATAGCCCATATCGTATGGCATACTATGGCACGCCGTTTTTCATCATTTTTGAGGATTCGAAAAAAATGAAAAAAACGATGGGTTATAGCCCATGTTTTTTGAAATTTTGGAAAAAAAAGTTAGCCTCGTTTCTCATCATTTTGGACCGTGGGCTATAGCCCATATCGTACGGCATACTATGGCACGCCGTTTTTCATCATTTTTGAGGATTTGAAAAAAATGAAAAAATGAAAAAAACGATGAGTTATAGCCCATGTTTTTTGAAATTTTGAAAAAAAAAGTTAGCCTCGTTTCTCATCATTTTGGACTGTGGGCTATAGCCCATATCGTACGGCATACTATGGCACACCGTTTTTCATCATTTTTGAGGATTTGAAAAAAATGAAAAAATGAAAAAAACGATGGGTTATAGCCCATGTTTTTTGAAATGTTGAAAAAAGAAGTTAGCCTCGTTTCTCATCATTTTGGACCGTGGGCTATAGCCCATATCGTACGGCATACTATGGCACGCCGTTTTTCATCATTTTTTTGAAAAAAAAAGTTGGCCTCGTTTCTCATCATTTTGGAGGATTTGAAGAGTTACCTTGCCATGATGGGAGTCCAATGAATGATGGGAAATTAAATGAAATTCATAGATTGTCTTGAAGAAATGAAATTCGTCAATTGTTTCATTGAATGAAACACACGCACACACTCGCGTATACACGCATGCATTAACATCCACACCACCACAACGTCCTAATAGCTATAGGGTAATACGGTACAGAGCTGCACTACGGTAATTAATATGTTAATTTATGTCACTAGAAAAGTGACACAAATTCAACGTTTGCCACCTGGAAAGTACTACAAAAGAGCGTTAATCAAACAGAAACTACAACATTTGGCCAACCTGGCGGGAAGGAAAGTACAGGATAGGGAAAACATTTGGCCAACCTGGCGGGAAGGAAACAACCTTGGGAAGGAAACAAGATATTCAACAGTTGGTACTTTGAAGAGATGTGAAGAGATGAAATCTGAAACCTGAAACTAGAGAAGAGAGAAAACTAGACTAAAGACCTTGGTACGGGAGGCCGGGTAGCAGAGCACAATGGACGGGGGTCGCACGAGGGACCGCTGGGTACGACCCGGTTCCTGCACAACCCAGTTCCTGCACGACCCGCCTGCCCATTATGCCTGATTATCCCAGATTCAACCCATACCCCGGGGAGAACTACACTATAACTGACGTAGATCCAGCGTCGTCCAGCTCGTAGATTCAATGTTGTCAACGTCGGGCCCCAAATTCAACATGCTCGTAGATTACACGTCGCGTCGGGCCAATCAAAAACAGATTCAACACACACGGCAAACACATGCACGCACACACAGACACAGACAACCCCCCCCACACACACACACACACACACACACACCCCCACACACACACCCTTAGGCCCATCACAATTACTACATAATAAGTATTTGTGATAATCGCAATACTTTTGGGATAATAGTCATAATCGCTCCCATGTTAGAAAGTAGTGGAAGTAGCAGATCTAGGAGCTCAAAACTGTTTTGATCTCATAGATCTGCTACTTTCACAATTCATGTATTTGTTTTTGTAATTTAAATAATTTATTAATACTTGTGACGGGCCTAATGTACCTCAATGTACCAGCTTGAGCGGTACATTTGCATGGGGATTCCAGACAACATAGCGCGCCCACTATCGTTGACCGGGCGGGGAGACCCCCCAGGCATCTCGACCCTATCCCCGGCGTTCGGAGGTCACTCCCCTGGCGTTCCCAAGGAGCATTCCAGACATCAAGGGCAGCTGGCATAATTTTCCTTAATAAATAATGCCTATAAATAAATAATAATAATAAACAAAAAAAAAGGTGTTAAAAACAAGTGTTAGAAATGACTACACCTGTATGTGCCCATCGGCCTACTTGAGAACGATGCAACTAGGGAACCTGATAATACACGTTGTCAACTTGTCATAGCACCCGTTTTAACGGGTCCCTTTTGTGCCCATACTGTATATGGAGGTCTCTACTGTATCTGTCTGTCTGTGCCTGAAGAGTGCAAACTGACTGTGACAGGCTCATTAGGTCCACTGGCAGAGCCTGACCAGAGCCTTTTGTGGCGTTTCTGGACAACGGTGTTTGCCACCGACCCCTAATTGCTACTCCACTACATCTCAGAGGCAAATATTATGCTTTTACTCCACTACATTTATTATTATTTTAAATCTCTGAAATGACAAATACAAATAAACTAATAAGACCATTGCTGCGTCTAAAGCAACCAACTATACCAAAGATTATCAAACATTAGCCAAATTGGTAATTACATCAGAAAGGCAAAGATTTTGAAAATAACAGCTCGCAGTGCAAGGTATTGCCACTGCAATGCTGAAAAATACTGTTTTATTTCTAACAGCAATGATGAATACTATTAAAAAGTATAAGCAACCAAGGTTCATGTTTTAGGTTGTTATTAGAGAAAGCAAAAGATGAGTGTTTATTGGTTTATTTTCATTTGCTGCTTTCTTTCGTTTTAACGATTTGAGCTATCGGGGCGGGGGCATTCGAACATGGGGCTAAATACATTTATTTTACAAAGTGTAGGAGGATACTGTTCACATTCAACAGATCCTGTGATCTTTTGTGGCCAGGTGTAATTTCCTGGGGTCTAGTAGGACTACAGTAAAAAAAAAAAAATCGCTATAACATTTTGTAAAAAATAAATAATAATAAACATATTTAGCCTCATGTTGGAATTGCCCCCCCCCCCCCCCCCCCCATGTCAAAAATGGGTAAAATCGCTAACAAAAGAAAGCAGCAAATGAAAGAAAATGTGCTCATCTTTTACTTTCTCTAATAACCTAAAACATGAATCTAACGTTGTCCTTAAAAGTAAAAGTATCAATAGTGCTGTATAGAAATACTGTTTCTGTAAAAGTCCAGAATTTAAAATGTACTTCAACAAAAGTACAACAGTATTAGTTTTAAAAATGTACATAAAGTACCAAAAGTAGAAAGTAGTCATTCTGCAAAATGTCCCTTTACAAGTTTTCAAATGTGAGCTTGTAGATCTGCTATTTTTGAAAAATCCTGAAAATGTGGCACAAATCTTTTAGAGCGAACATTTAACTAAAATCTTTGCTTCTATTTATTTTTTGTAATAAATATAAAAAATAATCTGTAAAGTAACTAGTAACTAATGTTTTCAAATAAATGCAGTGGAGGTAAAAGTAGAATATTTGGATCCGAGATGTAGTGGTTCGTAGAAGTTAAAAATATTGGGGAAAAACTCAAGTGCAAATGCCTCAAAATGTTAACGAATTACCAAAACCTACTCAAATTCCCTCAAATGGTTTTTAACATTGTAACATTGTAACATTTTAACATTATTGTAGTAACCTTGCGATAACAGTGTAAGGCTAATGGCATTGAAACACTGCAATACATTGTAATATTGAAAATTACAATATTAATATAATATGCTATTACTATTTGTAATAGCATTGTAACACTATGTAACTAAATAAATAAATTCCAACTCACCAGTCTGCCAGGTCCACAGGCCGGGGAGAGGCAGGGAGCCAAATCTGTACCTCTCCCCCACGCTGTTCTGAGGAGGAGAGGCAGGGAGCCAAATCTGTACCTCTCCCCCACGCTGTTCTGAGGAGGAGAGGCAGGGAGCCAAATCTGTACCTCTTCCCACGCTGTTCTGAGGAGGGTTCCAGACAAGAGCACCAGGCATCATTCTCCTTTAGAAATAAACAAGAAAAAGGATATATATTAAAAAGAAAAACATCAGACCCGTCTGAAGTGAGTGGTAAAGGAAAGGAAAGGTACTATGTTTACCCAGGGTAACTGGACTAAGGAAAGGAAAGGTACTACGTTTACCCAGGGTAACTGGACTAAGGAAAGGAAAGGTACTATGTTTACCCAGGGTAACTGGACTAAGGAAAGGAAAGGTACTATGATTACCCAGGGTAAAAAATAATCTGCAAAGTAACTAGTAACTAATGTTTTCAAATAAATGCAGTGGAGGTAAAAGTAGAATATTTGGATCCGAGATGTAGTGGTTCGTAGAAGTTAAAAATATTGGGGAAAACCTCAAGTGCAAATGCCTCAAAATGTTAACGGATGACCAAAACCTACTCAAATTCCCTCAAACGGTTTTTAACATTGTAACATTTTAACATTATTGTAGTAACCATAACAGTGTAAGGCTAATGACATTGAAACACTGCAATACATTGTAATATTGTAAATTACAATATTAATATAATATGCTATTACAATTTGTAATAGCATTGTAACACTATAACTAAATAAATAAATTCCAACTCACCAGTCTGCCAGGTCCACAGGCCGGGGAGAGGCAGGGAGCCAAATCTGTACCTCTCCCCCACGCTGTTCTGAGGAGGAGAGGCAGGGAGCCAAATCTGTACCTCTCCCCCACGCTGTTCTGAGGAGGAGAGGCAGGGAGCCAAATCTGTACCTCTCCCCCACGCTGTTCTGAGGAGGAGAGGCAGGGAGCCAAATCTGTACCTCTCCCCCACGCTGTTCTGAGGAGGAGAGGCAGGGAGCCAAATCTGTACCTCTCCCCCACGCTGTTCTGAGGAGGAGAGGCAGGGAGCCAAATCTGTACCTCTCCCCAGCAGCCATGGCCCCCACTCCCCCAGCAGCAGTCATGGCCCCCAGGCCCCCCTAGCAGCCATGGCCCCCAGGGAGGGGGACTCCGGTCCATCTCTGATGGCAGGGTGATCCGTGCTCGAAGGTCCATGAAAGAATTGTATACTGTACGAAGGGGTTTGCTGGTTGTAGGCTATATCACCCACACTGTACTGTACATTATGTGTTGCATGTCGTTATAGGTGAGCTGTACTGTACTGTACATTATGTATTAAAGCATGTATCTATTTATAATGCAATCACAGTTGCGACCGCAATGTATCTATTTAGAATGCAATCACAGTTGCGACCGCAATGTATGCGTTACCCTGGCACAGAGCCGGCTCCGACCCAAAATGGACCGGACGGGGGGGAATCACTCTACATCTGAAATCAGGGGGACGAAGCTCAGAGGCGCTGCGAACCCCAAAAGCGGAATCACAAGGATTCCGAAGGACAATTCCAATCTGAATTCAAGGGGACGAAGTGCCTAGGCACTGCGACACCCCAAATGCGGAACCACAGGGATTCCGAAGGATACCGAGGGACATACACAACCCACCGAGACGGTTTAAATGGTTGTATGCGGCACAGACGGGCGAGGACCGAAGTCCAAACGCTCGGCAGCCACATCCAGCCAGGACCAAAGCAGAAGGCGCCCCTCTCCCACTCCCTTACGGGTGTAGGCCAGGACGCCTCTACTTTACTGTGGGGCCTTGAGCCCACGCGGGCCGGGCAAAGAGTGGTTGTACGCAGTGTAGATGGGCGAGGGCCGGAGCCCAGACGCCCGCCGACCAAGCACAACCCGGAACTCTAGATTGGTGGTATATTCCCCTCCTAACGGAGGAGCCTTACCCGAATCGGGTTACGAGCGTAAGGCGTCCCTGCAGAGCCCAAAGGGTTGCAGTGAACGTTGCCTGCGATCCGAAGATCCTAGCAAACATGCGGGCTTCATGCGGATTGACACCGTGCTCTTCCCCCCGACCGAAACGAGGCGAACTGCCGATCGAACAAGGCGGACGCCCCCGCACCGACCCCAACGCAAGCCCATGGGTCCCCCACCCGCCATGGCGGGCAGGCGGATCCATGAACGGCATGCCGGATCAAGCAACGAGAGCGCCCCTCGCATCCATCAACAACCCTTGCGGGCACAGTTCGGAAATACCACCAAGAAGGAGCAGAAAGCCCCGCTCCGCACCCAAAGAGCACGGGTCGGGGAACTGCTTAAGGGGCCTTGAGCCCCCGCGGGCCGGGCAAAGACTGGTTGTATGCGGCACAGGCGGGCTCGGCCAACTCGGCAGCCACATCCAACCAGGGAAATTGTCTGACTACGCTGCTTCCCATAAGGGATGGCAATGAAGGTCAAATAATTTAGGCACAAGAAGTTTGAGGTGACCTGATGGGTAGGAGGACACCTCGGACCCGCCGGCCACCGCCGCGCCCGCGAGGGACACTGATCGACTGATCGACAGTAACAGTAAAAGGAGACAGGAAACAGCCGTACTGTACTGTACATTATGTGTTGCATGTCGTTATAGGTGAGCCGTACTGTACTGTACTGTACTGTACATTATGTGTCGCATGTCTTTATAGGTGAGACGTAATGTACTGTACTGTACATTATGTGTCGCATGTCATTATAGGTGAACAGTACTGTACTGTACTGTACATAATGCGTCGCATGTCGTTATAGGTGAACAGTACTGTACTGTACTGTACATTATGTGTCGCATGTCGTTATAGGTGAACAGTACTGTACTGTACTGTACATAATGCGTCGCATGTCGTTATAGGTGAACAGTACTGTACTGTACTGTACATTATGTGTCGCATGTCGTTATAGGTGAACAGTACTGTACTGTACTGTACTGTACATAATGCGTCGCATGTCGTTATAGGTGAACAGTACTGTACTGTACTGTACATTATGTGTCGCATGTCGTTATAGGTGAACAGTACTGTACTGTACTGTACATAATGCGTCGCATGTCGTTATAGGTGAACAGTACTGTACTGTACTGTACATTATGTGTCGCATGTCGTTATAGGTGAACAGTACTGTACTGTACTGTACATTATGTGTCGCATGTCGTTATAGGTGAACAGTACTGTACTGTACTGTACATAATGCGTCGCATGTCGTTATAGGTGAACAGTACTGTACTGTACTGTACATTATGTGTCGCATGTCGTTATAGGTGAACAGTACTGTACTGTACTGTACATTATGTGTCGCATGTCGTTATAGGTGAACAGTACTGTACTGTACTGTACATAATGCGTCGCATGTCGTTATAGGTGAACAGTACTGTACTGTACTGTACATTATGTGTCGCATGTCGTTATAGGTGAACAGTACTGTACTGTACTGTACATTATGTGTCGCATGTCGTTATAGGTGAACAGTACTGTACTGTACTGTACATAATGCGTCGCATGTCGTTATAGGTGAACAGTACTGTACTGTACATAATGCGTCGCATGTCGTTATAGGTGAACAGTACTGTACTGTACTGTACATAATGCGTCGCATGTCGTTATAGGTGAACAGTACTGTACTGTACTGTACATTATGTGTCGCATGTCGTTATAGGTGAACAGTAATGTACTGTACATAATGCGTCGCATGTCGTTATAGGTGAACAGTACTGTACTGTACATTATGTGTCGCATGTCGTTATAGGTGAACAGTACTGTACTGTACTGTACATAATGCGTCGCATGTCGTTATAGGTGAACAGTACTGTACTGTACTGTACATAATGCGTCGCATGTCGTTATAGGTGAACAGTACTGTACTGTACTGTACATAATGCGTCACATGTCGTTATAGGTGAACAGTCCTGTACTGTACTGTACATAATGCGTCGCATGTCGTTATAGGTGAACAGTACTGTACTGTACTGTACATAATGCGTCGCATGTCGTTATAGGTGAACAGTACTGTACTGTACTGTACATTATGTGTCGCATGTCGTTATAGGTGAACAGTACTGTACTGTACTGTACATTGTGTCGCATGTCGTTATAGGTGAACAGTACTGTACTGTACTGTACATAATGCGTCGCATGTCGTTATAGGTGAACAGTACTGTACTGTACTGTACATAATGCGTCGCATGTCGTTATAGGTGAACAGTACTGTACTGTACTGTACATTATGTGTCGCATGTCGTTAAAGGTGAACAGTACTGTACTGTACTGTACATAATGCGTCGCATGTCGTTATAGGTGAACAGTACTGTACTGTACTGTACATAATGCGTCGCATGTCGTTATAGGTGAACAGTACTGTACTGTACATTATGTGTCGCATGTCGTTATAGGTGAACAGTACTGTACTGTACATAATGCATCGCATGTCGTTATAGGTGAACAGTGCTGTACTGTACATAATGCGTCGCATGTCGTTATAGGTGAACAGTACTGTACTGTACTGTACATAATGCGTCGCATGTCGTTATAGGTGAACAGTACTGTACTGTACTGTACATTATGTGTCGCATGTCGTTATAGGTGAATCACTCTACATCTGAAATCAGGGGGACGAAGCTCAGAGGCGCTGCGAACCCCAAAAGCGGAATCACAAGGATTCCAAAGGACAATTCCAGATTGGTGGTATATTCCCCTCCTAACGGAGGAGCCTTACCCGAATCGGGTTACGAGCGTAAGGCGTCCCTGCAGAGCCCAAATGGTTGCAGTGAACGTTAGGTCACCGCACTGCCCTCCAAGAGGGTGCGCCACAAACGTTGCCTGCGATCCGAAGATCCTAGCAAACATGCGGGCTTCATGCGGATTGACACCGTGCTCTTCCCCCCGACCGAAACGAGGCGAACTGCCGATCAAACAAGGCGGACGCCCCCGCACCGACCCCCACGCAAGCCCATGGGTCCCCCACCCGCCATGGCGGGCAGGCGGATCCATGAACGGCATGCCGGATCAAGCAACGAGAGCGTCCCTCGCATCCATCAACAACCCTTGCGGGCACAGTTCGGAAATACCACCAAGAAGGAGCAGAAAGCCCCGCTCCGCACCCAAAGAGCACGGGTCGGGGAACTGCTTAAGGGGCCTTGAGCCCCTGCGGGCCGGGCAAAGACTGGTTGTATGCGGCACAGGCGGGCTCGGCCAACTCGGCAGCCACATCCAACCAGGGAAATTGTCTGACTACGCAGCTTCCCATAAGGGATGGCAATGAAGGTCAAATAATTTAGGCACAAGAAGTTTGAGGTGACCTCATGGGTAGGAGGACACCTCGGACCCGCCGGCCACCGCCGCGCCCGCGAGGGACACTGATCGACTGATCGACAGTAACAGTAAAAGGAGACAGGAAACAGCCGTACTGTACTGTACATTATGTGTTGCATGTCGTTATAGGTGAGCCGTACTGTACTGTACTGTACTGTACATTATGTGTCGCATGTCATTATAGGTGAGACGTAATGTACTGTACTGTACATTATGTGTCGCATGTCATTATAGGTGAACAGTACTGTACTGTACTGTACATAATGCGTCGCATGTCGTTATAGGTGAACAGTACTGTACTGTACTGTACATTATGTGTCGCATGTCGTTATAGGTGAACAGTACTGTACTGTACTGTACTGTACATAATGCGTCGCATGTCGTTATAGGTGAACAGTACTGTACTGTACTGTACTGTACATTATGTGTCGCATGTCGTTATAGGTGAACAGTACTGTACTGTACTGTACATTATGTGTCGCATGTCGTTATAGGTGAACAGTACTGTACTGTACTGTACATAATGCGTCGCATGTCGTTATAGGTGAACAGTACTGTACTGTACTGTACATTATGTGTCGCATGTCATTATAGGTGAACAGTACTGTACTGTACTGTACATAATGCGTCGCATGTCGTTATAGGTAAACAGTACTGTACTGTACTGTACATTATGTCTCGCATGTCGTTATAGGTGAACAGTACTGTACTGTACTGTACATAATGCGTCGCATGTCGTTATAGGTGAACAGTACTGTGCTGTACTGTACATTATGTGTCGCATGTCGTTATAGGTGAACAGTACTGTACTGTACTGTACATAATGCGTCGCATGTCGTTATAGGTGAACAGTACTGTACTGTACTGTACATTATGTGTCGCATGTCGTTATAGGTGAACAGTACTGTACTGTACTGTACATAATGCGTCGCATGTCGTTATAGGTGAACAGTACTGTACTGTACTGTACATTATGTGTCGCATGTCGTTATAGGTGAACAGTACTGTACTGTACTGTACATAATGCGTCGCATGTCGTTATAGGTGAACAGTACTGTACTGTACTGTACATTATGTGTCGCATGTCGTTATAGGTGAACAGTGCTGTACTGTACATAATGCGTCGCATGTCGTTATAGGTGAACAGTACTGTACTGTACTGTACATAATGCGTCGCATGTCGTTATAGGTGAACAGTACTGTACTGTACTGTACTGTACATAATGCGTCGCATGTCGTTATAGGTGAACAGTACTGTACTGTACTGTACATTATGTGTCGCATGTCGTTATAGGTGAACAGTACTGTACTGTACATTATGTGTCGCATGTCGTTATAGGTGAACAGTACTGTACTGTACTGTACATTATGTGTCGCATGTCGTTATAGGTGAACAGTGCTGTACTGTACATAATGCGTCGCATGTCGTTATAGGTGAACAGTACTGTACTGTACTGTACATAATGCGTCGCATGTCGTTATAGGTGAACAGTACTGTACTGTACTGTACTGTACATAATGCGTCGCATGTCGTTATAGGTGAACAGTACTGTACTGTACTGTACATTATGTGTCGCATGTCGTTATAGGTGAACAGTACTGTACTGTACATTATGTGTCGCATGTCGTTATAGGTGAACAGTGCTGTACTGTACTGTACATTATGTGTCGCATGTCGTTATAGGTGAACAGTACTGTACTGTACTGTACATTATGTGTCGCATGTCGTTATAGGTGAACAGTACTGTACTGTACTGTACATAATGCGTCGCATGTCGTTATAGGTGAACAGTACTGTACTGTACATAATGCGTCGCATGTCGTTATAGGTGAACAGTACTGTACTGTACTGTACATTATGTGTCGCATGTCGTTATAGGTGAACAGTACTGTACTGTACTGTACATAATGCGTCGCATGTCGTTATAGGTGAACAGTACTGTACTGTACTGTACATTATGTGTCGCATGTCGTTATAGGTGAACAGTACTGTACTGTACTGTACATAATGCGTCGCATATCGTTATAGGTGAACAGTACTGTACTGTACTGTACTGTACATTATGTGTCGCATGTCGTTATAGGTGAACAGTACTGTACTGTACTGTACATTATGTGTCGCATGTCGTTATAGGTGAACAGTACTGTACTGTACTGTACTGTACATAATGCGTCGCATGTCGTTATAGGTGAACAGTACTGTACTGTACTGTACTGTACATTATGTGTCGCATGTCGTTATAGGTGAACAGTGCTGTACTGTACTGTACATAATGCGTCGCATGTCGTTATAGGTGAACAGTACTGTACTGTACTGTACATAATGCGTCGCATGTCGTTATAGGTGAACAGTACTGTACTGTACATAATGCGTCGCATGTCGTTATAGGTGAACAGTACTGTACTGTACTGTACATTATGTGTCGCATGTCGTTATAGGTGAACAGTACTGTACTGTACTGTACATTATGTGTCGCATGTCGTTATAGGTGAACAGTACTGTACTGTACTGTACATAATGCGTCGCATGTCGTTATAGGTGAACAGTACTGTACTGTACTGTACATTATGTGTCGCATGTCGTTATAGGTGAACAGTACTGTACTGTACTGTACATAATGCGTCGCATGTCGTTATAGGTGAACAGTACTGTACTGTACATTATGTGTCGCATGTCGTTATAGGTGAACAGTGCTGTACTGTACATAATGCGTCGCATGTCGTTATAGGTGAACAGTACTGTACTGTACTGTACATAATGCGTCGCATGTCGTTATAGGTGAACAGTGCTGTACTGTACATAATGCGTCGCATGTCGTTATAGGTGAACAGTACTGTACTGTACTGTACATAATGCGTCGCATGTCGTTATAGGTGAACAGTACTGTACTGTACTGTACATTATGTGTCGCATGTCGTTATAGGTGAACAGTACTGTACTGTACTGTACATTATGTGTCGCATGTCGTTATAGGTGAACAGTGCTGTACTGTACATAATGCGTCGCATGTCGTTATAGGTGAACAGTACTGTACTGTACTGTACATAATGCGTCGCATGTCGTTATAGGTGAACAGTACTGTACTGTACTGTACATAATGCGTCGCATGTCGTTATAGGTGAACAGTACTGTACTGTACTGTACATTATGTGTCGCATGTCGTTATAGGTGAACAGTACTGTACTGTACTGTACATTATGTGTCACATGTCGTTATAGGCGAACAGTACTGTACTGTACTGTACTGTACATAATGCGTCGCATGTCGTTATAGGTGAACAGTACTGTACTGTACTGTACTGTACATTATGTGTCGCATGTCGTTATAGGTGAACAGTGCTGTACTGTACTGTACATAATGCGTCGCATGTCGTTATAGGTGAACAGTACTGTACTGTACTGTACATAATGCGTCGCATGTCGTTATAGGTGAACAGTACTGTACTGTACATAATGCGTCGCATGTCGTTATAGGTGAACAGTACTGTACTGTACTGTACATAATGCGTCGCATGTCGTTATAGGTGAACAGTACTGTACTGTACATTATGTGTCGCATGTCGTTATAGGTGAACAGTACTGTACTGTACTGTACATAATGCGTCGCATGTCGTTATAGGTGAACAGTACTGTACTGTACTGTACATTATGTGTCGCATGTCGTTATAGGTGAACAGTACTGTACTGTACTGTACATAATGCGTCGCATGTCGTTATAGGTAAACAGTACTGTACTGTACTGTACATTATGTGTCGCATGTCGTAATACCAAACCCCAGTACACAGTGTGTTCAGCAAGGCCAGTTGTCGGTGTGGCAGACCTTCCTCCTGTGATGCTTTCTTCTGGGTCCCAGATGTAGTGGTGACGTGTGAAAGAAAGAGACAGATGCTCATTATTAGCTAGTTGTTGTTCTTGCTTACTGTAAATTGTTCTGGATTAAAGGCATCTGTTAAATGCCTAAATTGTAAATTGTACATTGTTGATAAAATAAAAAATATACATACAAACACCTTGCTGTGTGTGTGTATATATTTAATATTATTTAATCAACAATGTACAATTTAGGCATTTAGCAGATGCCCTTAATCCAAATAGTATAGGTAATATAGTTACCTTGCCATGATGGGACTCCAAGGAATGATGGGAAATTAAATGAAATTCTTAGATTGTCTTGAAGAAATGAAATTCGTCAATTGTTTTATTGAATGAAACACAAACACACACACGCACGCACGCACACACGCACACGTGCATTAACATCCACACCACCACAACGTCCTTATAGCCATGTAGGGTAATACGGTACGGAGCTGCACTAATTAATATCTGTTAATTTATGTCACTAGAAGAGTGACACAAATTCAACGTTTGCCACCTGGAAAGTACTACGAAAAGAGGTTAATCAAACAGAAACTACAACATTTGGACAACCTGGCGGGAAGGAAACAACAAGTTAGGGAAAACTCACACAGCTTCAACAAACACACGGCACACACATGCGCGCTCGCTCACACAGACACACAGGGGGGGAGCGCTGAAGTCCTTCAGCGCCCCCCCCCCCCACACACACACACATACACACCCTTAGGCCCATCACAATTACTACATAAGTATTTGTGATAATTGCAATACTTTTGGGATAATAGTCAAAATCGTTCCCATGTTAAAAAGTAGTGGAAGTGGCAGATCTAGGAGCTCAAAACTGTTTTGATCTCGTAGATCTGATACTTTCACTATTCATGTATGTTTTATTGTAATTTAAATCATTTATGAATACTTGTGACGGGCCTAATGTACCTCAATGTACCAGCTTGTGCGGTACATTTGCATGGGGATTCCAGACAACATAGCGCGCCCACTATCGTTGACCGGGCGGGGAGACCCCCCAGGCATCTCGACCCTATCCCCGGCGTTCGGAGGTCACTCCCCTGGCGTTCCCAAGGAGCATTCCAGACATCAAGGGCAGCCGGCATAATTTTCCTTAATAAATAATGCCTATAAATAAATAAATAAACACAAAAAAGGTGTTAAAAACAAGTGTTAGAAATGACTACACCTGTACGTGCCCATCGGCCTACTTGAGAACGATGCAACTAGGGAACCTGATAATACCCGTTGTCAACTTGTCATAGCACCCGTTTTAACGGGTCCCTTTTGTGCCCATACTGTATATGGAGGTCTCTACTGTATCTGTCTGTCTGTGCCTGAAGAGTGCAAACTGACTGTGACAAGTGGTTAACCATTCTGAGTCTGACCGGGAACCCATTTTGGTGTTAGCACTATGTTATGCTTTAGCTATTGAAAAATAGCAGATCTACAAGCTCATAGCACGCCACCGAGTGGCGCGCTACGAGCTTGTAGGTCTGCTATTTTTGAAAAATCGAAGAACGACTGACATTTTTTTAGAATCTGATCTCAGGTCAGAATGGGTTCATCAGACCAGTGTGTGTCCAGTGGAAACCTCGTATGAATCTGATCTTAGGTCAGAATGGGTTAAGTAATCAATTAGCAGCTGTGGGGTTGCCGTGGCAATCAATTGGCTGAGGCAGAGACTGGCAATTGCACAGGTGAGGGACTTGGGCTCATTAGGTCCACTGGCAGAGCCTGACCAGAGCCTTTTGTGGCGTTTCTGGACAACAGTGTTTGCCACCGACCCCTAATTGCTACTCCACTACATCTCAGAGGCAAATATTATGCTTTTACTCCACTACATTTATTATTATTTTAAATCTCTGAAATGACAAATACAAATAAACTAATAAGACCATTGCTGCGTCTAAAGCAACCAACTATACCAAAGATTATAAAACATTAGCCAAATTGGTAATCACATCAGAAAGGCAAAGATTTAGAAAATAACAGCTCGCAGTGCAAGGTATTGTCACTGCAATGCTGAAAAATACAATATTTCTAACAGCAATGATGAATACTATTAAAAAGTATAAGCAGTGTTGGAATTCTCATTTCTGAGGACAACTTTAGTTTTTTTCAACCAAGGTTCATGTTTTAGGTTATTAGAGAAAGCAAAAGATGAGTGTTCATTGGTTTATTTTCATTTGCTGCTTTCTTTCGTTTTAACGATTTTAGCATTTTTTGACAGGGGGGCGGGGGCATTCGAACATGGGGCTAAATACATTTAATTTACAAAATGTTATGGCAATTTCTTTAATATTATTTACTATAGTCCTACTAGACCCCAGAAAATTACATCTGGCCACAGAAGATCACAGGATCAACTGAATGTGTAGGAGGATACTGTTCACATTCAACAGATCCTGTGATCTTTTGTGGCCAGATGTAATTTCCTGGGGTCTAGTAGGACTATATTAAAATAAATAATAATAACAATAAAATCGCTATAGCATTTTGTAAAAAATAAATAGAAATAAACATATTTAGCCCCATGTTGGAATGCCCCCCCCACCCCCCCATTTCAAAAATGTGTAAAATCGCTAAACCGAAAGAAAGCAGCAAATGAAAGAAAATGTGCTCATCTTTTACTTTCTCTAATAACCTAAAACATGAATCTAACGTTGTCCTTTAAGTAAAAGTATCAATAGTGCTGTATAGAAATACTGTTTCTGTAAAAGTCCAGACTTTTAAATGTACTTCAACAAAAGTACAAAAGTATTAGTTTTAAAAATGTACATAAAGTACCAAAAGTAGAAAGTAGTCATTCTGCAAAATGTCCCTTTACAAGTTTTCAAATGTGAGCTTGTAGATCTGCTATTTTTGAAAAATCCTGAAAATGTGGCGCAAATCTTTCAGAGCGAACATTTAACTAAAATCTTTGCTTCTATTTATATTTTGTAATAAATATAAAAAATAATCTGTAAAGTAACTAGTAACTAATGTTTTCAAATAAATGCAGTGGAGGTAAAAGTAGAATATTTGGATCCGAGATGTAGTGGTTCGTAGAAGTTAAAAATATTGGGGAAAAACTCAAGTGCAAATGCCTCAAAATGTTAACGGATGACCAAAACCTACTCAAATTCCCTCAAACGGTTTTTAACATTGTAACATTTTAACATTATTGTAGTAACCATATCAGTGTAAGGCTAATGACATTGAAACACTGCAATACATTGTAATTTTGAAAATTACAATATTAATATGATATGCTATTACAATTTGTAATAGCATTGTAACACTATGTAACTAAATAAATAAATTCCAACTCACCAGTCTGCCAGGTCCACAGGCCGGGGAGAGGCAGGGAGCCAAATCTGTACCTCTCCCCCACGCTGTTCTGAGGAGGAGAGGCAGGGAGCCAAATCTGTACCTCTCCCCCACGCTGTTCTGAGGAGGAGAGGCAGGGAGCCAAATCTGTACCTCTCCCCCACGCTGTTCTGAGGAGGAGAGGCAGGGAGCCAAATCTGTACCTCTCCCCCACGCTGTTCTGAGGAGGAGAGGCAGGGAGCCAAATCTGTACCTCTCCCCCACGCTGTTCTGAGGAGGAGAGGCAGGGAGCCAAATCTGTACCTCTCCCCCACGCTGTTCTGAGGAGGAGAGGCAGGGAGCCAAATCTGTACCTCTCCCCCACGCTGTTCTGAGGAGGAGAGGCAGGGAGCCAAATCTGTACCTCTCCCCCACGCTGTTCTGAGGAGGGTTTCAGACAAGAGCACCAGGCATCATTCTCCTTTAGAAATAAACAAGAAAAAGGATATATATTAAAAAGAAAAACATCAGACCCGTCTGAAGTGAGTGGTAAAGGAAAGGAAAGGTACTATGTTTACCCAGGGTAACTGGACTAAGGAAAGGAAAGGTACTACGTTTACCCAGGGTAACTGGACTAAGGAAAGGAAAGGTACTATGTTTACCCAGGGTAACTGGACTAAGGAAAGGAAAGGTACTATGATTACCCAGGGTAAAAAATAATCTGCAAAGTAACTAGTAACTAATGTTTTCAAATAAATGCAGTGGAGGTAAAAGTAGAATATTTGGATCCGAGATGTAGTGGTTCGTAGAAGTTAAAAATATTGGGGAAAACCTCAAGTGCAAATGCCTCAAAATGTTAACGGATGACCAAAACCTACTCAAATTCCCTCAAACGGTTTTTAACATTGTAACATTTTAACATTATTGTAGTAACCATAACAGTGTAAGGCTAATGACATTGAAACACTGCAATACATTGTAATATTGTAAATTACAATATTAATATAATATGCTATTACAATTTGTAATAGCATTGTAACACTATAACTAAATAAATAAATTCCAACTCACCAGTCTGCCAGGTCCACAGGCCGGGGAGAGGCAGGGAGCCAAATCTGTACCTCTCCCCCACGCTGTTCTGAGGAGGAGAGGCAGGGAGCCAAATCTGTACCTCTCCCCCACGCTGTTCTGAGGAGGAGAGGCAGGGAGCCAAATCTGTACCTCTCCCCCACGCTGTTCTGAGGAGGAGAGGCAGGGAGCCAAATCTGTACCTCTCCCCAGCAGCCATGGCCCCCACTCCCCCAGCAGCAGTCATGGCCCCCAGGCCCCCCTAGCAGCCATGGCCCCCAGGGAGGGGGACTCCGGTCCATCTCTGATGGCAGGGTGATCCGTGCTCGAAGGTCCATGAAAGAATTGTATACTGTACGAAGGGGTTTGCTGGTTGTAGGCTATATCACCCACACTGTACTGTACATTATGTGTTGCATGTCGTTATAGGTGAGCTGTACTGTACTGTACTGTACATTATGTATTAAAGCATGTATCTATTTAGAATGCAATCACAGTTGCGACCGCAATGTATCTATTTAGAATGCAATCACAGTTGCGACCGCAATGTATCTATTTAGAATGCAATCACAGTTGCGACCGCAATGTATGCGTTACCCTGGCACAGAGCCGGCTCCGACCCAAAATGGACCGGACGGGGGGGAATCACTCTACATCTGAAATCAGGGGGACGAAGCTCAGAGGCGCTGCGAACCCCAAAAGCGGAATCACAAGGATTCCGAAGGACAATTCCAATCTGAATTCAAGGGGACGAAGTGCCTAGGCACTGCGACACCCCAAATGCGGAACCACAGGGATTCCGAAGGATACCGAGGGACATACACAACCCACCGAGACGGTTTAAATGGTTGTATGCGGCACAGACGGGCGAGGACCGAAGTCCAAACGCTCGGCAGCCACATCCAGCCAGGACCAAAGCAGAAGGCGCCCCTCTCCCACTCCCTTACGGGTGTAGGCCAGGACGCCTCTACTTTACTGTGGGGCCTTGAGCCCACGCGGGCCGGGCAAAGAGTGGTTGTACGCAGTGTAGATGGGCGAGGGCCGGAGCCCAGACGCCCGCCGACAAAGCACAACCCGGAACTCTAGATTGGTGGTATATTCCCCTCCTAACGGAGGAGCCTTACCCGAATCGGGTTACGAGCGTAAGGCGTCCCTGCAGAGCCCAAAGGGTTGCAGTGAACGTTAGGTCACCGCACTGCCCTCCAAGAGGGTGCGCCACAAACGTTGCCTGCGATCCGAAGATCCTAGCAAACATGCGGGCTTCATGCGGATTGACACCGTGCTCTTCCCCCCGACCGAAACGAGGCGAACTGCCGATCGAACAAGGCGGACGCCCCGCACCGACCCCCACGCAAGCCCATGGGTCCCCCACCCGCCATGGCGGGCAGGCGGATCCATGAACGGCATGCCGGATCAAGCAACGAGAGCGCCCCTCGCATCCATCAACAACCCTTGCGGGCACAGTTCGGAAATACCACCAAGAAGGAGCAGAAAGCCCCGCTCCGCACCCAAAGAGCACGGGTCGGGGAACTGCTTAAGGGGCCTTGAGCCCCCGCGGGCCGGGCAAAGACTGGTTGTATGCGGCACAGGCGGGCTCGGCCAACTCGGCAGCCACATCCAACCAGGGAAATTGTCTGACTACGCTGCTTCCCATAAGGGATGGCAATGAAGGTCAAATAATTTAGGCACAAGAAGTTTGAGGTGACCTCATGGGTAGGAGGACACCTCGGACCCGCCGGCCACCGCCGCGCCCGCGAGGGACACTGATCGACTGATCGACAGTAACAGTAAAAGGAGACAGGAAACAGCCGTACTGTACTGTACATTATGTGTTGTATGTCGTTATAGGTGAGCCGTACTGTACTGTACCTTATGTGTCGCATGTCGTTATAGGTGAGACGTAATGTACTGTACTGTACATTATGTGTCGCATGTCATTATAGGTGAACAGTACTGTACTGTACTGTACATAATGCGTCGCATGTCGTTATAGGTGAACAGTACTGTAGTGTACTGTACATTATGTGTCGCATGTCGTTATAGGTGAACAGTACTGTACTGTACTGTACATAATGCGTCGCATGTCGTTATAGGTGAACAGTACTGTACTGTACTGTACTGTACATTATGTGTCGCATGTCGTTATAGGTGAACAGTACTGTACTGTACTGTACATAATGCGTCGCATGTCGTTATAGGTGAACAGTACTGTACTGTACATAATGCGTCGCATGTCGTTATAGGTGAACAGTACTGTACTGTACTGTACATAATGCGTCGCATGTCGTTATAGGTGAACAGTACTGTACTGTACATAATGTGTCGCATGTCGTTATAGGTGAACAGTACTGTACTGTACTGTACATTATGTGTCGCATGTCGTTATAGGTGAACAGTACTGTACTGTACTGTACATTATGTGTCGCATGTCGTTATAGGTGAACAGTACTGTACTGTACTGTACATAATGCGTCGCATGTCGTTATAGGTGAACAGTACTGTACTGTACTGTACATTATGTGTCGCATGTCGTTATAGGTGAACAGTACTGTACTGTACTGTACTGTACATAATGCGTCGCATGTCGTTATAGGTGAACAGTACTGTACTGTACTGTACTGTACATTATGTGTCGCATGTCGTTATAGGTGAACAGTACTGTACTGTACATAATGCGTCGCATGTCGTTATAGGTGAACAGTACTGTACTGTACTGTACATAATGCGTCGCATGTCGTTATAGGTGAACAGTACTGTACTGTACTGTACATAATGCGTCGCATGTCGTTATAGGTGAACAGTACTGTACTGTACATTATGTGTCGCATGTCGTTATAGGTGAACAGTACTGTACTGTACTGTACATAATGTGTCGCATGTCGTTATAGGTGAACAGTACTGTACTGTACTGTACATTATGTGTCGCATGTCGTTAAAGGTGAACCGTACTGTACTGTACATAATGCGTCGCATGTCGTTAAAGGTGAACCGTACTGTACTGTACATTATGTCGCATGTCGTTAAAGGTGAACCGTACTGTACTGTACTGTACATTATGTGTCGCATGTCGTTAAAGGTGAACCGTACTGTACTGTACATTATGTCGCATGTCGTTAAAGGTGAACCGTACTGTACTGTACATTATGTGTCGCATGTCGTTAAAGGTGAACCGTACTGTACTGTACTGTACATTATGTGTCGCATGTCGTTAAAGGTGAGCCGTACTGTACTGTACTGTACATTATGTGTCGCATGTCGTTAAAGGTGAACCGTACTGTACTGTACTGTACATTATGCGTCGCATGTCGTTAAAGGTGAACCGTACTGTACTGTACTGTACATTATGCGTCGCATGTCGTTAAAGGTGAACCGTACTGTACTGTACTGTACATAATGCGTCGCATGTCGTTATAGGTGAACAGTACTGTACTGTACTGTACATTATGTTGCATGTCGTTAAAGGTGAACTGTACTGTACTGTACATTATGTGTCGCATGTCTATAAAGGTGAACTGTAATTTACTGTACTGTACATTATGTGTCGCATGTCGTTAAACGTGAACCGTACTGTACTGTACATTATGTGTCGCATGTCATTAAAGGTGAACCGTACTGTACTGTACTGTACATTATGTGTCGCATGACGTTAAAGGTGAACCGTACTGTACTGTACATTATGTGTCGCATGTCGTTAATGAACCGTACCGTTACTGGGTTAACGATCCCCATTTCCTGTCAGCCTACTTTCTATCCCTTCATAAAAAAAAAATAAAGAAGGCGAAAGACACAAAAAAAAAAATAATAATAAAAAAGGCCTGTCTTGGTTTAAAGCCCACTCACCACGACAAGGTGCAGGCCGAGAGTGGGGAACACAGCACAAGAACACATAATAATATATTTTTTTTTTATAACGCACTTTACATTTGAAGCAAATCTCAAAGTGCTACAGGCAGAAAAATGTAAAAGAAAAATAAGAATAAAACAGTTAAAACAGCACACACTTTATGAGCAGTCCAAGTAGCATGACTGTCATTAGCAATAGTGGTTAGGAGTCAAGATATGTAGCATCATCTGTTGTAGTAAGTGATCTGTCACTTAATATATAGCTTCTGTAACCCTGAGAGAAAGAAAGAACAAAACAAAAGAAAAATGCTCATTATTAGCAGGTTGTTGTTCTTGATTACTGTAAATTGTTCTGGATTACGGGCCTCTGTTAAATGCTTAAATTGTACATTGTTGATAAAATATTATAAATATATACAGACCTTGCTGTGTGTGTATATATTTAATATTATTTAATCAACGATGTACAATTTAGGCATTTAGCAGATGCCCTTAATCCATATAGTAAAGGTAATAGTTACCTTGCCATGATGGGAGTCCAATGAATGATGGGAAATTAAATGAAATTCATAGATTGGCTTGAAGAAATGAAATTCGTCAATTGTTTCATTGAATGAAACACACGCACACACTCCCCTATACACGCATGCACGCGTGCATTAACATCCACACCACCACAACGTCCTAATAGCTATAGGGTAATACGGTACGGAGCTGCACTACGGTAATTCATATGTTAATTTATGTCACTAGAAAAGTGACACAAATTCAACGTTTGCCACGTGGAAAGTACTACAAAAGGGGGTTAATCAAACAGAAACTACAACATTTGGCCAACCTGGCGGGAAGGAAAGTACAGGATAGGGAAAACATTTGGCCAACCTGGCGGGAAGGAAACAACCTTGGGAAGGAAACAAGATATTCAACAGTTGGTACTTTGAAGAGATGTGAAGAGATGAAATCTGAAACCTGAAACTAGAGAAGAGAGAAAACTAGACTAAAGACCTTGGTAAGGGAGGCCGGGTAGCAGAGCACAATGGACGGGGGTCGCACGAGGGACCGCTGGGTACGACCCGGTTCCTGCACAACCCAGTTCCTGCACGACCCGCCTGCCCATTATGCCTGATTATCCCAGATTCAACCCATACCCCGGGGAGAACTACACTATAACTGACGTAGATCCAGCGTCGTCCAGCTCGTAGATTCAATGTTGTCAACGTCGGGCCCCAAATTCAACATGCTCGTAGATTACACGTCGCGTCGGGCCAATCAAAAACAGATTCAACACACACACGGCAAACACATGCACGCACACACAGACACAGACAACCCCCCCCACACACACACACACACACACACACACCCTTAGGCCCATCACCAAGTATTTGTGATAATCGCAATACTTTTAGGATAATAGTCATAATCGCTCCCATGTTAGAAAGTAGTGGAAGTAGCAGATCTAGGAGCTCAAAACTGTTTTGATCTCATAGATCTGCTACTTTCACAATTCATGTATTTGTTTTTGCAATTTAAATCATTTATTAATACTTGTGACAGGCCTAATGTACCTCAATGTACCAGCTTGAGCGGTACATTTGCATGGGGATTCCAGACAACATAGCGCGCCCACTATCGTTGACCGGGCGAGGAGACCCCCCAGGCATCTCGACCCTATCCCCGGCGTTCGGAGGTCACTCCCCTGGCGTTCCCAAGGAGCATTCCAGACATCAAGGACAGCCGGCATAATTTTCCTTAATAAATAATGCCTATAAATAAATAAACAAAAAAACAACAAAAAACAAGTGTTAGAAATGACTACACCTGTACGTGCCCATCGGCCTACTTGAGAACGATGCAACTAGGGAACCTAATAATACTCGTTGTCAACTTGTCATAGCACCCGTTTTAACGGGTCCCTTTTGTGCCCATACTGTATATGGAGGTCTCTACTGTATCCGTCTGTCTGTGCCTGAAGAGTGCAAACTGACTGGAAAAAGTGGACTGGTTAAGTAATCAATTGGCAGGTGTGGGGTTGCCATGGCAATCAATTGGCTGAGGCAGAGGCTGTAAATTGCACAGGTGTAAGTATAGAAAGTAGAAAGTATAGTAATTCTACAGAATGTCCCATTACAAGTTTTCAAATGTGAGCTTGTAGATCGGCTACTTTTGTATACATGTATACAGGACTGAAGTGGTTAATGCATGTTTTGTAATAAATATTTAAAAAAATCTGCAAAGTAACTAGTAACAAATGTTTTCAAATAAATGTAGTGGATGTAGAAGGATAATATTTGGATCCGAGATGTAGTTGTAGAAGTAAAGAATATTGGGGGAAATATTTCAAGTGCAAATTGTGTATGTGTATTTTATTATTTCCTACTAGACCCCAAGAAATCTGGCCACAAAAGATCACAGGATCTACTGAATGTGACTGACATATTGAGCCTATACACACAGTGTGGCTTCCCCCAGTAGGCTACCTTCACATTCAGTAGATCCTGTGATCTTCCGTGGCCAGATGCAATTTCCTGGGATCTAGGAGGACTATAGTAAATAATAAAAAGATAAATCACCATAAAATGTTGTACAAAAATACATATTTAGCCCACATGCTCGAATAACATTCATCTTTTACTTTCTCTGATAACCTAAAACATGAACCTTGGTTGATCAAAACTAAAGTTGTCCTTTGAGGAATGACCGAAGAACTCAAATTCCCTGGAAAACTGTTTTTGAGTGGTGTCACTCCCTTGGGTGGCTGTGTCTGAGCACGAAAACATCATGGTTTATTTTCACCATCTGTGCGCAGCCTAACGCACACACAAACACACACTCGCGTATTAACTGTAAATATGATGATTTTCTGAAAAAACTCATGTTTCTATGTCAGTGGTTCTCAAACATTTTCATGTCAAGGACCCTCATCTGAAAATATGCTGTTCCAAGGACCCCCCCCAGTAGCAAAGATTTGAGTTAAAAACGTTCGCTCTGAAATAATATATTCAAAGATTTGTGCCACATTTTCCAAAAAACAAACAAACTACAAGCTCATCTACAAGCACATGAGCTTGTAGATCTAACATATTGCTTAACACCAAAAGGGATTCCCCGCCCTCAATGTGTGAAAAAGAATCGCACCTGTGTGAAGTGAGGGGCCATTTGAGCCACGGAACCACCATTTGGCCTCTCATACACAAAACTAAGGAATATTTTGGTGTCGTTGGAGAAGATGTTGTGCATCATTCCATGCTGTATTGATGTTGGTACCATTATTATATTATATACTGTATGTATATATATATATATATATATATATATATATATATATATATATAATTATACTGTAGGAGATATAGCAGGCAGATGATGATCAAAATAACAATTCTTTTACATTCTCTAATTGGGTAGATTAAGTAATGCAGATGTTTAACAATAATTTAACTCTTGAGTGTAAAATTAAACCAAATATTTGGTTTCATTTTACGCTCTCAAGAGTTAAAGATCTATAGAGCGTCGCAGTCCCGCTCCCTCGAGAGACCCGGATTTTTTTTTTTTTTTCCTCAGACTTTTCAAAAAGTATTCAGTTGGCTCTGTCCGCGCCTTTAACAGCTTTAAATAAATACTTTTTGAAAAGTCTATGAGGAAAATGAACGTTATTCTTTTCCGGGTCTCTCGTTGTCATGAAAACTGCAACCCTCTATAAGGGTTCATTTGGTTACCAACTATCCATCATTTAGCTGGGGACCACCTAGCTGGAACCCTCTCAAGGACCACTGGTGGTCCCCGGACCACTGGTTGAGAACCACTGATTTAGATCATTAGTACAAAACACACATCAACCACATTAAGCCCTATATACACTTTGAAAATTGCTGATCTACAAGCATGCGATGTGACACATTGTTTAGTTTGTATAGATCTGCCATTTTCAAAATATCTGTATACAATTTATACAATTGAAAACGTGTGTGAAATGAGACATTCTGCATAATAATTGCGACCGTAGATTACTATGAAAACCGGCAAAACCTGTGGCGTGACCCATCAGTCACTCCACCATATACGGGCATCAGTCCGTCACGCTCCATATATGGGCATTGCATTGGGACTGGATTACCAAGAAGCCCTGAGAATTAAAGCTGCTAGAAGCAATATTTCTCAAAATTTTAAGGACATTTTTTTAATTGATTTCTTTGGTATTCAGACCATAGCCGTCATCACAAATGTGATGAGGTCAGCACAAGTGGCTATGGCCGTTATTAGCCCAAGGAGTGTTTTTATGCAAAACTAATGCTTGGAATGGACTCAGCATCATGAAAACACCCTAGTTTGACATGTCACATGCTACTTAAAGCAAAAGGAAAATTTGAAATTATTTGCCTTATATAGGATGTCTATGGTGGCCATACTGTACAGGCCATTTTCAACACTTTCCCCTCAGACAATTTCAGGCAACTTTTTGTATGTTATTCAGGACATATATGTAAGATACAAAATCAGCTGAGTTTGGGTTTTTTGCAATTAGTTTGAGGTCAAATTACATTATTACTGGACTATATGGGAAGTTGCACTTGCACCTTACCATTAACTTATATGGTAAGATGGTTGCAGCACTCAAAAAGACTAAACACCAAACAAATAAGAACATGAACACCCCTCTACAGTGCTTTGGCACCTTCCCAATCAACAGGATAGCCAACAACACTGCAGATCAGACAGGCCAGTGAACCCACAAATAATTTAGCTTCCGCACAGTGTCAATAAATGAACACATTAAAAAAACATTGTAGTTCTCTCGTGTTGTATGCAACACAACACAACGCTTCCAATCCAGCAGCTGGTGATGTCAATTAGTCATTTTGACTCAGGGGTGTGTGTGTGTGTGTGTGTGTGTGTGTGTGTGTGTGTGTGTGTGTGTGTGTGTGTGTGTGTGTGTCCAATCCAAATCACAATGGTGCACATTAAGCAATATCAAGATTTGTATGAAATGCATACAAATAGCAGATCTACAAGCTGTCCAAATATCACAGCGCGCCACACTCATATCATATCATCATATCACACAAAGCAATGCTTCTAACTAACTACTAGATGCTTTATCAAGAAACATCAAAGTGAAATTACACGCAGGCAATTCCATCAATTCCTTTAATGATAATTAAGCAGTTAATTAGCTAAGCCAGTGCACCATTGGTCCTTCCAGGTGGTCCCCAGCTAAATGAATGATTGTCATTTTGATCAACGTTTGCCTGTCATCTCTCCTAATAGGTGGTACCAACATCAATACAGAATGGAATTGTGGACACATTTTTTTATAGAAGTGTATATGTGTTAGTCTCTAGTCTAAATGTTCTGATGAATTGAAAATGGTGGACCCTATTGAAGTGTAATGCTGTCCACAGTAACAGTCTTTGTATTGAGTTGTGCTTTCATGTGAAATGTAGCCATATGCTGCAAAACTGTTTCTTCAATCAATCTTATCCAACGACACCAAAACATTCTAAAAGCCTATAGTTTTGGGTTTGAGTAATTCTCATGATCTCATCAAATGGTGGTTCCGTGGCTCAAATGGGTCCGAGGGGCTAAATGTCATCAAATGGTGGTCCGTGTCTCAAACGGGTCTGAAGGGCTAAATGTCATCAAATGGTGGTCCGTGGCTCAATGGGTCTGATAGGGCTAAATGTTATCAAACGGTGGTCCGTGGCTCAAATGGGTCTGAGGAGCTAAATGTCATCAAATGGTGGTCCGTGGCTCAAATGGGTCTGAGGGGCTAAATGTCATCAAACGGTGGTCCGTGGCTCAAATGGGTCTGAGGGGCTAAATGTCATCAAATGGTGGTCCGTGGCTCAATGGGTCTGATAGGGCTAAATGTTATCAAATGGTGGTCCGTGGCTCAAATGGGTCTGAGAGGCTAAATTTTATCAAATGGTGGTCCGTGGCTCAATGGGTCTGATAGGGCTAAATGTTATCAAATGGTGGTCCGTGGCTCAATGGGTCTGATAGGGCTAAATGTTATCAAATGGTGGTCCGTGGCTCAAATGGGTCTGAGGGGCTAAATGTCATCAAATGGTGGTCCGTGGCTCAAATGGGTCTGAGGGGCTAAATGTCATCAAACGGTGGTCCGTGGCTCAATGGGTCTGATATAGGGTAGAAATAAGCCACATAACAGTAAACTGGTGTAGCTGGCCGACAATCTGATTTGTAAACAAACACACACCATGCGTGTTGCGTATAGCATAGCTACCGTCCCTAGCTACCGTCCCATCGCCTGAAGGTTCAGACCGAGTACAGTGCAGTAGAGTAGAGGGCACATTAGACTAGGGACAGCCAAACGGTAACCATTTCGGACACGGGGCGGCACGCCGGAACCGGGCCGGCACCCTGGGTGCGTTGCTGTCGGTCTGGAACGTTTTGCGCAGTGAACACTGTAATAACATAATTGTAACAGTGTAACATCATTGTAAAATTGTAATAACACTCACCGGTCTGCCGGGGCCACAGGCCGGGGAGAGGCAGGGAGCCAAATCTGTACCTCTCCCCCACCGCCGTTCTGAGGAGGGTTCCAGACAAGGGTTCCAGGACATGGGTTCCAGACAAGGGTTCCAGACAAGGGCACCAGGCATCATTCTCCTTTAGAAATAAACAAGAAAAAGGATATATATTAAAAAGAAAAACATCAGACCCGTCTGAAGTGAGTGGTAAAGGAAAGGAAAGGTACTATGTTTACCCAGGGTAACTGGACTAAGCTCAATAACTTGTTTACAGCCAGGCCCTGCTCATAGAACATTCCATGGTAGGGGTTCAATGCCTTGTCCAAGGGCACTTCAGCGGTGGTAATTTTAACGTGCCGGTCCGGGGATACGAACTAGCGACCTTCCGGTATCAAGACCGCTCCGCAAACCGTTCGGCCACCGCTGCCGTACTGTACTGTACCGTACCGTACTGTACTGAATTTCTCCTTTCATTGTCAATATATTGGAAATTGCAAATATTGAGACGTGTGGGGACAAAAGCTGTACAAATAAAAATCACTTGTGTGAATTGAGCGGTGCTCTTGTCTTGTCATCGTACAGAATCATGACGTAACGTATGTCGATGTGCTCAGACACACATGACGAAAATTCTCCATTCATTGTCAATTGGAATTGAAAAAATAATTCAAACAAGAAAACTTTTTTTTTTAAATAATTTCGGACCAAAATTGGGCATAGCTTCGTCGTCCAGCAAAACGTGACATTAATCCTTCTGGCACGATAGTTAAACAAACGGTTGGACGTGGTTTATCGGAAAACAGTGATTTTTTATTTTATTTTACTCGAGTACCGTATTTCAATTTCCAGGACCACTACATCTCAGAGGCAAATATTCTACTTTTACTCCATGTAAACCTCCTAAACCATCTTCATCTGGTGCAGAAATAACACAATGTCCCAACTGATATCGAGAGGGCTTTTTATTTATCCCAAGCGACAACGTAAAAAACTGCAAAGAAATCACATAATATTTTTTAACCACAATGAATTATTACCACATGAAATTATGAATGCCCTTGTCAGTCAGTCATGCTGTCTTTTTAAATGACCATGAATTGTCCATATTCTCACAATGAAATGTCCACATGTCACAAACAAATACACGATACAATTACAATGGCCATGTAACTTTTACAGACACCAAACAAAACAACTAGGAACATACCGTATGCGCCTTCTGCACAGACTTTTAGGAGTTCAGTTAAGTTATTTTTTATATTATTTTCTTTCTTATCTTTTGTGGAGACTGACATGAAAGAGCTCCTCTCTTCACCTCTGCTCTGTTTGTTCTGCCCAAACCCAACAGGTGATTGAAATGAGGTGATTAGCTGCTTAGGTGAGCCTATAATTCAACCTGCCCATGAAACAGACAAACAGACCACAAATACAGAGATGCACAGTAGATGGCACTATCTCACCATGCATCTACCATACAAATACCGAAACATACCCAAAACAAAAATACAATTTAGTATTTACCATATGCATTTTCAGAAATATAAGCTAAATAAAATATTACAGCATACCCACCATAACTGGGACAGCTACACTCCACTACATTCATTTGAAAAAATGTCGTTACTATGTTAGTTTATAGATTTTGATCAGTGGATTTTGATGACATTTAGCCTCTCGAGAGTTAAAGATCCATAAGGGTCCATTTGGTTACCAACTATCCATCATTTAGCTGCATTGGGGACCACCAGGAACCCCCTCAAGGACCACTGGTGGTCCCCGGACCACTGGTTGAGTCCCACAGTTTTAGATCATTACTACAAAAACAAAACACACATCAGCCACATTAAGCCCTATATACACTTCTGCCATTTGAAAATTGCTGATCTACAAGCATGCGATGTGACACACTGAGTTTGTAGATCGGCCATTTTCTAAATATTAGTATACAATTTATACATTTGATAACTTGTGTGAAATGGGACATTCTGCATAATAATTGCAATTATGAAAACCTTGCAAAACCTGCGTCTCCGTCAGTCACGCGGCACACGCCACCATATACGGGCGTCAGTCCGTCACGCCTCGTGACACAAGAAGCGAGAACAGAGCGTCACGGAGGCTGCCATGGCACTCCATATATGGGCATTGCATTGGGACTCCATTACCCAGAAGCCCTGAGAATTAAGCCATTTAGACCCGAGGACGATTCTACAAATGACTTCTAAATCCTGACAGTTTTCTGGATAACCCTATGTTTCTATAGCCGTGGTTCTCTAACAATTTCATGTCAAGGACCCCCAAAAATCATGTAACTGGCCGCCGACCCCCATCTGAGAATATGTCGTTCCAGGGACCCCCTCCTCCAGAAGCAAAGATTTGAGTTAAAAACGTTAGCTCGGAAAGAATATATATTCCAAATTTGCGCCACATTTTCAAGATCTTTCAAACATAGCAAGCTTGTAGTGCGGCACTCGGTGCCGCGCTATGAGCTTGTAGATCTGCTATTTTTCAATATAGCTAAAGCATATAACCTAATGCTTAAAACACCAAAAGGGGTTCCCGTACAGAATGGGTAAAGCCAGCGTCATCATTTATTTTTGTGCAGGTGATTATTTTTCTTAAAGTGTTGGAATCGCTCGTTGAAGTCACTGAACGGCCCCAGCGCACCACCTGGTTGAATTTGCACATAATGCCGGAGGCAGCAGGACGGCCAGTTAACAACAACGAGTGCTTCCAAACATCAGACCCGTCTGAAGTGAGTGGTAGCCTACTGTACTGTACTGTACTGTACTGTACTGTACTGTACTAGCCCTCCTCCCTGGCCTGTCTGTGTGTTAGGCTGTGCAACAGTGACACCTGGTGGTGAACAAACGCTATATATATTTCCGTCCTCGGACACCGGGCCCCACACACAGCTGTCTATAGACCGATTCACAGAGGGGTGGGGGTGCGGCCATTACTGAGGAGTAATCCATGGAGCAGGTGCTCCGTAGGCCAGGTGTAGCTAATCAGTGCTGTTGCGCTTAATGGTACACCTCAGTAATGGCCGCACCCAGGAAACCCTCTGTGAATCGGTCTATAGGAGTGGTTGCACCACTCAAAAAGACAAAACACCATACAGATAGGCAACACAACACGACTGAACAGTCTCTACCAATCCAGCTGGTGATGTCAATTATAGTCACTTGACTCAGAGGGGTGTGTGTGTGCGTGTGCGTGCGCAATCCAAATCACAATGTTGCACATTAAGCAATAGCAACTGTGGACCCAGGGACACACACACACACAAAAAAAGTAACCAAAAAATAGCATCACACAAAACATCAATACTTCTATAACTCAGTGGTTCCCAAAGTGGGGTGCGGGGACCCCCAGGGGTCCTCGAGGGAGTTCCAGGGGGTCCCCAGCTAAATGATAGTTTGGAACTAAATGGACCCTAATTTATATACTCTCAGAATTAAATAAACATTGATTTTACAATATACATTGGGGGTCTCAGAGATAGATGCCATTAAATGGAGGTCTGTAGACTAATGCATGTCAAACTGGGGGTCCTTGAAATTATAAACGGGTTGAGAATCACTGCTAGAGCCTTATAAATCTTCTCTTATGGGGGTCCCTGGCATATCTCTTCAAATGGGGGTCCGCAGGCTAATTATAGTGACAATTTGGGGGTCCTTGACATGACAAAGTTTGGGAACCACTTATTTACTATTTGCATCAAAGTGAAATTATCAACTCCTTTAAAGGTAATTAAGCAGCTAAAATAAGCCAGTCCACCCCTATTAGATCCTTAACTCTTGAGATAGAATGAAACCAAATGGACCCGTCAACAGTAAAAAAGAATAAAAAAAATAAAATAAAAAAGTTTAATGCCTGCATTAGGCCAATTAATTTACCAGAAGTCTGATCAACGTTTGCCTGTTATCTCTCCTAATGGTACCAACATCAACACAGCATGGGAGTGTGGACGACAATCTCTTATCCAATGGCAACAAAATATTCTTTAGTTTTGGGTCTGAGAGGCTAAATGTCGTCAAACGGTGCATGGTCCGTGGCTCAAATGCTGAATAAATAAACAACGGGCCCGATGTGTAAAAGTAAAGTAAAGGCAGCACTGATCTTAAAGCTAACAGTAGGCTAACACCTGCAACAAACACTGCACCTGTTGAGGAGCTGAGCGGCAGCCTGGGATGATATGAAGGCCTACGTCTTTGATCAGCTTCTTGTAGACTATATATAGTGCTTCTTTGTTTTAGTTTTCCGCCAGCTGGTAAAAAAAACACTGTCGACTCTCATTAACTCCATGTTCATGTCAATAAAAGTTACATTCCGAGGTGTTTAATATGAAAACAAACGTCTTTTAACAAACACTAGCAGCATGCTTGTTTGGGCGTGTCAGTGACTGTGTGTGGTGGTGGTGGTGGTGGTGTGACCAAGAGGTGGCGCGCACGACCTGATGACTTAAATACATGCACGTGCGTTATTATGGATCCCACCGCAGCACAGCCTCAAGCCAACCCCCCCCCCTCAGAATCCCCATTGTAAAGACGCACGCGCACGCAGGCACGCACACACACACACGCACACGCACACAATTCAATTCAATTCAAAGGGCTTTATTGGCATGAGAAAACATACGTTTACATTGCCAAAGCAGAAAGAACAATACAACAATACAGCAATACAATCAAAACAAAAATTATGTACTTTGAAGGTCAGAATCTTCAATAGATCAACTTCTATGTACCAAGATCACTCGATGCAGGTATAGTGCAGGAATATACACAATGATTAGTCTTTAGGGTGGTTGTGTTCCACACATGCACCACTCCTGACCAATCCTTAGCCCAGGGCCAAAGAGGAAGACAGCGTTACGTTAGTTGTGACCATGTGAGTGACCATGTGAATCCCTTGACTCCTTCAAAACCGCTCGCAAAGGGCACCTATATACGGACGGCTGCAATTCCCCCTGAATCCGGCACAGCCCCCCCGCCCCCCTTTTCCCCTCACTATGTTTCTTTTCCATTTTTACCTCCTTTATGATGAATTCCTGTTCTGTTCTTTTACTATATAGAAAGCTCTAAATGTTATGATGAATTGAACATGGTGGACCCTCTTGTAAACCAGTGTAATGCTTAATGGTGACGTCCACTCACAGTCTAACAGTCTTTGTATTGAGTTGTGCTTAAAATGTACTGTAATTCTGCAAACTGTTAATAAATCAATCTAGCAATCAAAGAGACTTGTATTTGTGAAGATTCCCCTCGCCGCTAGATGTCACTATAGTAACACTTGAACCAATGACGTAATTTTTCTCAAAGATAAAAGCCCAATGAATCCCTCTGGTTGTCGCCGGGTGCAGTAGCGTGCGCCTGTAATCCAAGTTACTGGGAGGCTGAGTCTGGCGGATCGTTTGAGCTCAGGAGTTCTGAGCTGCAGTGGACTATGTCGATCGGGTGTCCGCACTAAGTTCGGTATCGATATGGTGCTCCTGGGGGAGCCCGGGACCACCAGGTCGTCCAAGGAGGGGTGAACCGGCCCAGGTCGGAAACGGAGCAGGTCAAAGCCCCCGTGCCGCTCAGTAGTGGGTTCGCGCCTGTGAATAGACACTGTAGTGCAGCCTGAGTAATACAGCGAGACCCAGTCTTTTTATGCTTTATTTTTAACCGTGCTTTCCCTCTGGCAGAGGTGCGCTATATGTTAGCAGTTGCAATTAAATTAAAATGCAGAGATCTCTGCATTTACATTACATGTACATTACAACTACTTCATAATCATGACAGGCAGGTGAGAGAATGTGGTGGTATCTTGCTTGCATTGGCTCATTTGAGCAAGACTATACACATGACTCAATGCAATATCATTTAAATTAGATTAGTACAATAATGTATGAAAAACAGCACAGACATGTAATTATCATGAGTCATGACTGTAGGCTCTCATGTAAATTCTATTATGTAAGCACCACACCATTTATTCATTAATATCAGTAATCAACATCATTAGTGTATTTTTGTGACTTGGATCGTTTTTGCACCCACCATATCTGACGTTCGGTTGTGACGTCTTCACTGACTTTGTGAGGTATGACATGTCTTCGACGTCACCGCCCCGCCATACTAGACTTGACGCGGTATGGAGGTTGTATGGACGTCTACGTAGTATGCACACCTGAAGATTGCCCCACCGTAGACTCACGTCGTATAGGTTGTATGGACGTCTACATAGGAACGTGGTTTCAACAGTCTTTTTGCAACACAGCTGATCTCGAAGATTGGACCACGAAATAAGTCATATTAACGGCAAGAGAAAGATGTAATATTAATATTGAGTTATGTGTGCATAAACATATTAATATACATTGAATAATGGATTTTCGTATTGAAGCACACCACAGCATTGCACCTTTGGGCCCAGTGCTTTTTATTTGTTCTTTTGAATTTTAATTGAATTTGAAAATGTAAAAAAAAAAAAGAAAAGAGAGAGATAAGGGCTTTTGCACACCTAGAAGTGACAGGTGTGTAGGAGGACAACCATCATGCAAAAGAAGAAACACCCGCACACTATTCAAATGCAGTGAAAATGTTTAATAGGGAACCAGCAACGTTTCGGCCTTTAAAATGTTGAAAGCCGTCCAGCAATGATCTACATGATAACTGGGATTTGAACATGGAATCTCCATGCTGAGCACTGAGCAGTGGTTTTCAACCCTTTTCATATCAAGGCCCATTCTTTTTTCAGCATTTGAGCCACGGACCACCGCCATCATTTAACTGGGGGACCACCTGAAACCCTAGTCTAAAGGACCACTGGTGGTCCCCGGACGACTGGTTGAAAACCACTGCACTAGAGCTCTGACTACACCATCACATCTTTGACAAATAAGTGTTCTTTTGGACTGACCAGCAAAGCTCAGCCCAGGAGGACTTCTGGAAACTGAAGCTACATGAGTCATGTGCTCAAGTACTTTAGACTTGCGTTTTTGCCATGACAACACCTGGCTGAAAAATAAAAAAGCACATTTGAAAGGGGCACATTTAGATTGGACGCCCTTTTACCCATATCCTCCACATCTCGTCCAATCTGGCGTAGTACCATACACTGTAACTCTGGACAATTTCTTTACTTAAATGCATTACTATAAGGGATTTCACTTAATTTCCACAGGATCAAACCTTGCCAAGTAATTTAAAAAAAAAGTTTTCAAACAAGGCAAAATAGAAACAGAGAAAAACAAACTGAGACAACATATTCATCTTTATATTTTATTCTTCATCATATTTACACTGGTTACAGTTCATGGTCTTCAGGGTGATAAAGCTCGCTCATCAGCCGGTAGATGTATGATGGTGCGTTTCCCCCGATATTAGAGATGAAAAGTGTAATGAGCTCAGGTGGGACATAATCAAACACTGGGCAGTGCACATTCACCTTTGAGAGAATTTCACCTAAAAAGACAAGTACGGTACAAGACCACCATTAACAGACAGTTGCACATCAGACTCTGCAACAGTAGAAAACGGTAGAATGTATTCTTTGTTGCTTCATATAAACACATTTTGTCTTGGGTAATAAGAATGATTAGGAGTCAATTTCCCAGTCGTTTTACACAAGTTTATTTAGGAGGAATTGAGCATCGACTCAATGTTATGTTTGATTACATTCTCTTACTTTAAAAACAGTTTGAAATATCTTCCTTACCAGTGTGCACTGGTTTTTTAATCATATGTTGAACATTTCTAAACATTTGTTGAGTAGACCATTTACAACATTGGGGAAATTTGTATTACCTTCTGTGAATGGGAGCACCTCATGTGGGGAGACAAACTTATGGAATGTATCCTCTTCATTTGGAAACTAAGGGCAGAGAATATTGTTGTCAGTCTGTAGTGAGAGATAGATTACATACAGTATCATGGTAGATGGAAACAAATATATAATGGATAGCATTTTTCAGTTACCTGAGGTGAGAGCTTGAACATGGGGGCACACACAATAAGCGGTGTGGAGTGATGCTTGGCTGCCAGTGCAAGAGTGTGTGTTCCATTAACGGCCCTCAGCCCACCATTTGCCAGGATGGTCTGTGTACCAATAATGACCTGAGGAGAGATCATTAGACAAGCTTACCTTGAAGTTCTAATAACCAAACCAAAACAAATAAGATTATGAAATAAATTAAGAATAAAACACTAGAGCCAATGATGCCAATATCCTCTGTCTTGTCATAGTCAATTATTTGTTTTCTTGTCAATTTGATTCATAATAAAGCACATTTAAAAACAACCCAAGGCCAACCAAAGTACTGTACAGCATAAACATTGTATACACATTACACAAGATCAAGGTTAAATCATACTAAAATTCAGCGAATGTCTGTCTGTCTGTCTGTCTGAATGTCCCTGACAGCACTTTCTCTCAACCTTGCCTGGCCCAAACACTCCCACTTTTCACACACAGGCATGGACCACACTTATATCGAGGTCTTCCTGGAGCCCTTTTTCCAATTTCACACATTACTGATTTATAATGAATTTATTAGTGGATTAACAAATGCAAAAAAGGGTATTGCACTGTCAATATCACATGAATATGAATGCAAAGTAGCGGTCCATGTGTGGACAGGCTACCTGTCGCCGTTGTGCATGGTGAGATGTGTGCAAACCGTGTAGTTTATCAGGAGAAGAATACCAAAGGATGCAACATTAATTTCTTAGTGAATTCACCTCGCACCCTCACACACCTGCGTCCCTTGGCGACACCTGCATCACAGGCCACCGTTCTCACCGTTACCCCACTGGCATGCTTCCTCTAGCTAGCGCTGCAACACAACAAATTGTGCCCTATACAATTTCGCGCCGCTGACTGTGTGTGTGCGTGTTGCATCGTTTGGTAGTCTTCTCCTGATAAACTACACGGTTTGCACACATCTCACCATGCACCGCGGCGACAGGTAGCCTGTCCACACATGGACCGCTACTTTGCATTCATATTCATGTCATATTTACAGTACTACGGCCTTCACAGTGTGTGTGTGTGTGTGTGTGTGTGTGTGTGTGTGTGTGCCAGGAGGCGCGGTGTGTGTGTGCGCGCGCGCGGAGAGGGACGCTAAAACTGTCAACACTTCTACTAAAGAAAGACGCAGCGATGGCGCCATAAGTACATATCCATACATTCGGGGACATAAATTGCGCTCAAAACTTCTAAACTTTTAAACCGCAGCAGCTTCCAGCATTCTCCTAGCTGTTGCTAAGCTACATTAGCATAGGAACGGAACCAAAACAGTGTTGGGCAATCACCAGGGTTGCCACATCATTGACTGAGAGGGAAACAAGCAACCAGGTCTATGAAAATGTTAACGGGCCAGAATAAGTCCGAAAATCCGAAAAAAAATCTACAATAAGCAACAATATAGCTGACTGTCAAACATCATTGTCCAATGTTGTTTCAGAGCAGTGGTTCTCAAACATTTTCATGTCATGGACCACTAATAGCCAGAATAAGTCAGAAAATCCCAAAATAAATCTACAATAAGCAACAATATAGCTGACTGTCAAACATCATTGTCCAATGTTGTTTCAGAGCAGTGGTTCTCAAACATTTTCATGTCATGGACCACTAATATTCTAGATATATATATATATATATATATATATATATATATATATATATATATATATATATATATATATATATATATTACGATATATATATTTGCTGTTCATATATTCAGAACGGGTAAGGACTAGTAATAATAATAAATAAAAAACATAAAACATAAAACATAAAAGCAAATATAGACCTAAACAAAATGTAGGATGAACAAAGCGTCCAACCATTTCTCCAAGGCAGGAGGTTAATTTAAAAGGCCTGGGACAGCAGGTGCGTTTTGAGTGTGCTTTTAAACGTGACCAAGGAGGGTGCATACCTAACTAGATAAAGTGCTCCTAGTGCCCATCGGGGCACATGTCTCCACCAGGGCAGGTCAGGTTGTGGCCTCCAGGTGGCGCTATAATAGGCCAATGTGAAAAGGTTGCAATTTCTTCTTACGCCTTGGATGGCAATTGGATGATTTGAGGCATTTTGTTCCAAAAATGTATTTAGCAAAAATCCACCTGTTGGTGGTGCTATAACAGGCCAATGTGAAAAGGGTGGGATATATTCCTCAGCCTAGTAGGAAAGTGTAAACACTCGCTGCGCTCGTGTCTCACCACGCCTCTCTCTCACCCATTATAAAATCCACAGTAACCTCAGACCTCTTGTGGTTTATTGCTTTAATCTAAATCTCAAACATGCAGGGCAACAGAAACAGGGATTCCAGGAGATGTTTTGGAAACAAAGTAAGTTAGGTAATGAGTCTAACCAAAGTATGCCTCCCGGATTTCACATTTATACGTTTATTTGGACGGGACAGCACATATTAATTACACATTCAATGCAGTGTAAATATGTCAGATTTAGCAAGGATGCCAATTTCCATCCGTAGTCCCCAAAAAAACAGAAAACAGGCAACATCATTTCAGATCAAGTTGACCGACTTTTTCCTGTGATTGACTGACACAACATACAACATTTAGAGGTGAGTTTGCGTTGGAGTAGCCCAATTTAAAACAAGTGTCCTGTCCCCGCCAAGCCATGTGTTACATTGCTGACATGATTAGACTGAGCCTCACTGATTCCATGTATATTATGGTAAACTTTTCATTTCATAGGCCGATAACTTAGGTCGCCAGGCAGAACAGCACGCAAAGAGGAATATATTTTTTGACCACGGTAATGAACCTGACACCATGGTATGCGTTACATAACCGCGGTATGGCGGTATTGCAGTAAATGCACCGAGCCTAAGGCAAATGTTAGCCTCGGAATAGGGACACTAGGGTTCAAGTGGTTAATCCACAATCATGTTTGTTCTTCAGAACTAGATAGTATGTGTTGTCTGATCATGTAGGAAAGCCAAGTCAGTCATATTTTTTCTGAATAACTAAACTCAAAGCTGTCCATCATAGAGTAGGGTGGGATTATAAACATTAAGTAGTAAGTAGTTGTTGCTACAACTGATAATTTGGTGGTGGTGAGGTTGGGGCGAATTACAATCCCAATGTTCACGGCACAGGGCACTGAACCCTCATACTTTCAATTAATGTCACCTGTGTTCGGCATAATGTATTAGTGCAAGTTGGTGTAATGGCTTGACAATGTAATAGAAGGCTCAATCCCAATGTCCCCCATCTCAAGCTCTGTGGGGTAAATTACAGACTTAAGTGATCTTTCACAGAAGTCACGGCCACTTCAGTTACTGTTGCTATGGCCGTCAAACTGCAAATGTTTGTAAACTAATTCCGTAATTTAGTAAAGAAATTCAGATTTCTTTACAAAACATCTGGCAACATTTTTAGACGGGCGGTCCGTGGTCAAATATCATTTTGGGTAGCCTTGGCACAAAAAGAGTTTGAGAACTACTGATTTAGAAGGCATTTGTAGAATTGGCCTCAGGTCGTATTTAATGGTTTAAGTGGTTAAAGTATCAAACCACTTTCTCAAACTTTTTTCCACACGTCAGTGGTACAACCCCTGCTGGTGGTGGTGGGCTACATGAATAGAAAAGATGCAGTGTTGGTCATGTACCTTATTAACCCGAGACATCACTGCAAATATGGCAGCATCTGCAATCACAGTAGTTTCAATTCCAGCTTTTGAGAGACTGGTTGCCATTTCATGTCCCTGTAGGAAGATGAAAGCAAAACAAATTAAATTATCGCAAAATAAGTTTAAGAATTTTGGGAATTACTACCATGAAAATTATTGTAATCGTATAAAAAGGAAAGTATTTCTAAATTTCATTTTTGTAGCATAAATTACTTCAAACAACACGAGGCTATGGCTCGGTGTGTGTTGTGTAACCAGCAAAACCTTTATTTGTCTCACTTGACAATGTTGACATGCATATTGCCATCGCATGTTAATTGCATTTAGGTCTTCAAAAGTAAACTACAGTCCTACCTGGCAGAAGGGGGCACATTCTGCCACAATGACATGGAACTTGCGCTTGCGAGCAGCGTCTTTAAGGAAGGCCTCAACTGTGCGAGAGCGGCCGATAGTCATGATGACCTCATTGGAGTGGATGTGCTCAAGGGCCTGCATAGCGATGTTGTCAGTGGTTCCCTCTGTGATAAGATCAAGTAGGAAATATAAAGTGAATCAATAAAATCATCTTTGTGATTCTCCATTCCTTTAGCATGTCCAGTTTTGTTCCTTACAAGCAAAACACAAATAAATGTAGATCTTTACTGTACATATATAGTAAAGTAGTTATTTAATCACAAGCTCTTGTTAATACTTTTCACTGGCTCAATGTTTAACACACACACACACACACACACACAGCTTTTCCAATACATAAGAAATGGTAGATCTACAAGCTCACAACACGCCAACTCACGATGCATTGTGAGCTTGTAGATCAGCTATGTTTTTCTACTTTTATGTGATGCGGTAGCATGACGATTAAGGAAATTCATTTACGGAAAAAAAAAGGTGAAATATGAAGATGAAAGTTTCTGGCCAACAGAAATTATATAATAAATACATACAAAATGATAACTTACCCAGCTCTGTAAGCAGCTCATTGACAGCTTCTATGACATTGGACTTGAGAAGAGGAAAATGTTGCCTAAAGTTCTCCTCACCGAGCCCCCCTGACATCAGCAGCTTGTGGAGAGACTCCTGTTGGTCTGTCTCTTCGCTGCTACCCCGGGACCTATTAAAAACCAAACAAATAGAAATGGCACAAGAACAAGATGCACAACTACCACTAAAATGTGATTGGTATGAGTGCAAGGCAGGAGAGTCTCACTTTGCCTCACAAATAAATTCAGATACCAATTTATTTGATCTCTTTAATCCAAGGGGTCATACCTAGCATATTCTTCTCTAATGACCTTCAACACTCGTCTAACCATGTTTCCAACAGTGGTCTCTGAGGGCTGGGCAACAATCATCCTCCTTCCCTCCTTGCGGATAATCTCCATCAGGTCGCCTAATGCAACACAATATATCAATTTAAGAGAAATGTGAACAGAAATAAAACTGTTGAAGTTGAAGATAGTTAAGATACAGGTAAGAGGGGTAAGGTTACAGTAACTTACAGATACGGTATGTCACTCAAATATAAATATTAACAAACAAATTATAGCTGACAGGCTGACACGTTTGAGAAGTTTGGCAGCAGGTTGTGGTGTATGTGCAACAATAAAACATGCGTACATGGGTACGCTGCGCACACAGGTACATGGTTAATTGGTGGTGTAGCGAATCTTGTAGACCAGACCCATTAAAGATGCTGTAGTCTGTCGTCAACCCGAGCTACTAGCCTAAGATTTAGACTCTCGTAGACGCATTTAATCGATGACGTACCGTATTTACGTATACGAGAGTAAATCTTAGGCTAACCCTAAACCATTCCAGCCTATCAAAAGTCCCAGAGATTATTTATTAGTTTGTTTTTTTGTGGAGTTCTGTGTGGCCCTGAAATTAAAAGGTTTATATAGTAACCAGCTGGTAAATTAAATCAACCTGCACTGCTCCATCGCGCGTTGGATGCAATTCTGCGGAGCAACGCAGTCGTTTCTCGGGCCGTTTCTGCGGAGCCACGGAGCGGCCCTGTCCCACTGCCCCCAAGCTTTAAATCGGCTAGAAAGACTTCGATTCTCTCCGTGAGATCGGTTTCCCTGTCTGTCGCAGGCATGTCGTCAAAAGACGATTAGTTTTAGTTCAAAATGTCAACACGTTTTGTTTGCATCAGCAGCAGGAGTAATTTCTCTCGGAAGTTGTACATTAACACTAGGGAGAGTTTCCGGGTCAGTACTACAAAACTAAGCCTGATTGGTCTATCACGTTAGGGCGTCACCAGAGTGGGCGTAAACAGAGTCACTTTGGTCACTTGCCAAGTTGCCAGTCCAACAACAAATGCATTACATGATACATCTATATTTGGTCTCTTCTTGAAATTAGTGTACTTCTTGTAATCATTATTATGTGTCTTCATTACATTTTATGTAGTCCTTCAAGCCACAACTATTCCACAATATTTTGTGTCTGTTTCTCGACATTTGAGGAAAACATCTAATTACCTCATGGCATGCCATGTTTGTACCTTTTTCATGAATTAACTATAACGAATGAACTAATCTACCGGTAATCGAAATTACATTACATTCAATTCAATTTAAATGAGCTTTATTGTCATGAGAAAACATGACAAAAAAGAAAGTGTCAAAATATATGAAAACAGTTGAAAATGGGGAAATTATACAGTTGGAAACAGTCACATTGCGTGTAGTGTTGATCGAATGAGACAGTGTAAGATACCATCACAGGAAGTATAATGTTGATTGATTGATTGATTATTAACGTTTGGAGAATTACAGTAGGCTACATTTCAAGCACAACTCAATGCAAAAACAGTTTGTGGATGTGGACGACACCATAAACAAAGCAAAGCATTACACTTGTTTACAATAGGGTCCAATCCTTTTTAATTCATCAGAACATATAGAGACGTACAAATATACACTTCTATATAACCAAAAAAAAGGAAATCATCATAAAAGGAGGTAAAAGGGAAGAAAAACATACATTGAGGGGAAAAAGCGGTGTTACCGTGTTGGGGATTCAGATTTTACGGGGGCCAGTTTCGAATTGCAGCCGTCCGTAGGTGCCCTTTGAGAGCGGTTTTGAAGGAGTCAAGAGATTCACATGTCTATTAATAATGACTGTTGGTAGGGCGTTCCACATTTTGGTGGCATAGGGAGGGCAGTTTGTTAACCAGCGTTGTTGCAAAGTTTGTAAAGAAGATGTTCTACATCTCTTCCTTCAGGAAAGGATTCCATATAAGCCTTCTGGCTTCTTCCTTTCCTTGCATTGTATTTTTGTTTCTTTGATATGTTATTGTCTATTTTTTGTACTATATGCTAAATAAATAAACCTAAACCTAAACCTAAACATCAAGCTTGTCGGTGATGAGGGTGTCAATTTGATGTTTATTTTTGTAAACCTGGTTTTTAGTTTCTGACCGAGTCTAAACGATTATTCAGGTTAAAGTAACCTTATTGTTATTTTCTAAGTTACTATACTCCTGCTTTGGTTATTTTGATTTTTTATTATTGCATTTTTATTGTTAATGTTTTGCCGTCCTATCCTATTTTATTTTATTCTTATTTTATTGTTATCCGCACTACTGTTGAGGAAGCTTGAAGTACAATCATTTCACTAACGCTGCTACTACATTTAAGCACAACCATGAACCATGCTTGTAGGTGATCACTGACCATCATGATGGCTAAATTCACCTTCACCAGATTTCAGATTTAATTAGTACTGTACTGATTTTAGAGGTCATTGTGTAATGCTATATATATGAGTTTCTTTTCTTTTTTTATGAACCACTAGATGCCACCCTTTACCTTACTACAGACAACAGGCCCAACACACTGATGTGTAGTCTGTTGGCACTTCTGCCAAGTATAATGGTGTAGTAGGAGATAAGAGTTGGAAGGGGAGGGTAAAGCCGAGGGTCAGGAGAGAGCATGTGAAGGGTTTTGGCACCCTGCTATGGTCTAACAGAGAGACTGCATTGTACTCTGACCTAAATTTGTTGACCTGGAACTACAAAGAAAAGGTTGGAAAGAATAGAGACAGCAACACCTCTTCACCCTCCATTGCCCTGCACTCGCTGACCAGACTATGACATCAGCCAACTGTAAAGCAATGTTTGTTGACAATTAGCCCTCTAAGATATTCCTAATATGACAAGATGTACATTGCCAAAAACGGTGATCTTTAAAGTTAGTCAATTTTCCCAAATGTATCTCAAGTCTGCAGTAGAGGCCCAGGAGGTAGACTGGCTGTCTGGACTGTGTCTGGTCCTCCTGGCTTGAAGTGTCCTTGAGCAAGAATCATTGCTTCCGATGAGCAGGTAACGTACATTGACATACTTTACTGGTGGATAAATGTAACACACGTTGTAGGCACCATATGGCAAATGGCACCATGGACGGAAATGCATAACATTTACATACAAATAATTGATCTATTTATTTGCTTACAAATTACCTGCACTAATTTGTCCCTAATAGAACAATACAGCTCCTACAACTGAAACAATTCAGTCACACCTAACTGCTTTCAAATATGATACAAAAATAAAAATCCAAAATTACTAAAATGTGGACCTGAATATATAGTATTATAGAAACATTGTCCCTTATTGTCTCCACCAGGCCAAAGGCATGGGGAGAGAGTATGTTTTGCACTCTGTCCGTGTGTGTGTGCGTGTGCGTGTGCGTGCGTGTGCGTGCGTGTGTGTGCGTGTGTGTGTGTGTGTACAGCTAATCTCCGGCACCGTTAACCCGGTCGATATTTCAGATTCCATCCTAATTGGCTAAAATTGGCTTTCAAAGTTTGCAGGATTGGCCTCAAATCATGAACAGAGCATGCAATTTACGCGAAATCTTTCACAGACTTTCCTACTAGGCTGAGGAATATATTTTGCTATGATGTTTTTAAACGTTCTCTTGCCGACCTCCCACATTTCACATGATTAACAAAAAACAGTGTTGGACCTGTAAGGGTCCATTTGGTTCTATGTGCACACTCTCAGAGTTACAGACAAGTAAGGGTGTGTGTGTGCATGCCATTCCCGGCTGAGCCGCACGTTTTGAAGTATATATTGCTGGGCTTGTGTAAACCATGCGGCCGGCCATAGGCGTCAAAGTTTGCGGAAATAAATATGTTTACGATTATTAAACACAGAGACAAAACACAATAGCAGCATTGTATACTGTAATACATAATAGAATGAAATTTAGCAATCAAAAGGAATTTTCACAAGGTATAGCATCTCTTAGTGCATAGTATGTAATATTCCCTCCAAATTCCTCAGAGACTCGGCCATCTCTATAGCTCCAATCATCACCCACATAGTAAACCTCTCCATCAAACAGGGACGGGTCCCCCAAGATTTCAAACTGTCCAAAGTAACACAAGAAAGGGCCCGGCAACCACTCCATACCGGTTAACGAGCTAAAAGCAATTGGTTTTGATAGCACATCAGTGAGCAGGATGCAATCCTACCTGGAGGGGAGAGAACATATGGTGGAGGTGAACGGAACACTGTCCGTCCCCCCCACCCAGTGAGCTGTGGTGTTCCTCAAGGAAGCATAATAGGGACTTTACTGTTCCTAATATATGTAAACGACATGACATCAGCTTGTGACTGCAACTTGTTGCTGTTCGCAGATGACTCAGCACTGTTGGTCTCGGACAGGAAAAAAACTGCAGGTTGAAAAGGCCCTCGGTAGAATCTGCACCCGGGGGCAGTCAGACAGTTATTTTGTGAAGCCACAAGGAAATCGGGATTTTCTGAAAGTTCATATAATGGCCTGTTGTGGCGCTGTCATTGGGCCCAAAAAAACCCATAGCCCCATAGAAGTCCATGTATTTGGGCCCAACTTCACCTAGACTGTATTACCTTAACTCATCCATCGCTTTTAAGAAGTGCCAAAAAGTCCCTAAGCGCCAGTCTCTATACATTTTTTTATTTAATTTAAATTTTCAACGTCGTTGGCGCTGTGGGAGTTGCTAAAAAAGAGGTCAATTAGGTCGTTGGCAGACATTGAGTTAATAAACATGGTCATGAATACTTTCTGCTTCCAGTCACTAGTTTAAAGTCTCATTTCTAATGTCATAATATTCTTTTTGGAAAATTATGGTCCCATTTATAAAAAAAATGACCATAAGGTCGCGTATGTTCTGAGGGGCGTGGCTACCGTTACAGTCTATGATCGGGATTCCCCACCCACTCAAGTCAAAATAAAAACCAACTAAGAAGAAGGGGGAAGTCCCGCCTCGTTGTCTGGGCCAACCAATGGGCCAGCTGGGCCCAAACGAATCTAGAAAGATGGCGATGTACAATTCAAGGACTGACAGGCTTCATTTTACGTTCATGTTAGACCCGGGGAACGCTTTGTCCATATTCTTTACAGTCTATGATCTGCACCTGGCTCGCTGATAACAAACTATCTTTACACCTGGGAAAAACTGAATCCATTCTTTTTGGATCAAATAGTAATCTCAGCAAGGCAGAAGGCTTCTTGGTTAGAGTGGGTGACAATATTATCACACGAAAATATGAAATTACCTACAGGTTCCATCCTGGAGGCAAATCTTTCCGGTGATAAAATGGCCACCAACGTAATCAAAAAAGTCAACCAAAGAACAAGATTCCTATACAGGATCTCCTCACTGGTAAATAAAAACACATTGAAGACCCTAACAGGAGCCCTCATACAAGGTTTCAACGACTATGCATGCACCTCTTGGTACCACAGCACCTCTACTCCAGACTTCCCAAAACAAACTAGTCAGGCTTCTACTGGGCCTCACCCCCCGAACCCAACTCGGGGCCCACTTTGACAGGCTGGAATGGCTTAGGGTTGACGACAGAGTACAGCATCTTGCAATGGGTCTGGTCCACAAGATTCGATACACCACCAAGATACCCATGTACCTGTCTAAATACTTAATGTCAACAAAGTCCACACCCACAACAAACCATGTGCAATCCAGATTCGGCACAAACAAAAGACTAAATTATTATTATGCCACCAAAATGTGGAACAGTCATTAAGACATGCGAATCCCTTGACTGCTTCAAAACCGCTCTCAAAGGGCACCTATGGATGGCTGCAATTCGAAACTGGCCCCCGTAAAATCTGGTTGAATGAGATATACATCGAAGAGGACATAATCTGATACTGTCAGTAGGCCAATCTCTGTATACTTACGTACGCAATCAATGAAGATGCCTGCCTGATCCCGACAGCATCACAGACACCTGCCCCTCTCTGGACCTGCACTGTCAGTCGTCTCAATTTTTACAATCGGACTCAGGATTGCAACAAAGGGTGACACAGGCACAGTTAAAAGTGTATCAAATATATTTATTTAAAGGTTAACTAAATACCACAAATATGAATGATCATCAGTGTGTACTAGGCAGTGCATGCGTGCGAGTGTATGTGCAATGTGACAGTTGTAAGGTGTAAACCAAGGCAGAGTAACAAACAAACCAGTAGAGAGGAGGAATGAAGGCAGATTGACACTTATAGGGGTGGAACACACCAGACTCAGGTGTGGTCCAATCTCCCTCACGATCCAACGCCACCCTGCCAATCAGCCCTAGTAGCACCCATGTTAGGCTCACAATCAAAGGTTTCTCCGGAGATACTGGCAACGATGGCCAATCGTTTCGATATACTCTGCATGCAGGAAACCCACAACACCGGCCCTGCTCAACACCACAATACATCATGGGGCTATGAGAACAACCACCAAGATGGAGATGAAGTTGAAACCTGGCTTGAATCCAAACACCTGACTCTAATCCATAACGCTAATGTACCCAAATCCTTCCACAGCGCCAGATGGAAATGAGCATACAACCCAGACCTCGCCTGTGTAAGCAGGCGAGGTCTGGGCAGTGATCGCATTCAGAACTGAGAAGGAAGTCCTATCCCCCATACCCAGCAGCTATGAGGGCTGCGGAATAGGATCTCAATCAACAGCTGAGGGAATCCAGAAGGCAGCATAAGAGCGTGCAGAGCAGCAGTTAGCTAACTCCAACATCAAGAGACTATGGGACTCTATTAGGAAGATGACCAACATGGAACCCACTAAGAAGCCCATGGCTGGACAAATGAGCTAAATTAGTTCTTCATGCGTTTTGAGACTGATACTGTCAGAGAGTGCTGTGATGTACTAAATGCTCTACCATGTAATGATGTCGGGATAACGATAGACTCAGGTTCTGTGACTAAGGTGACTAAATACTAGATGGTATTTCTCCTTTCTATCCAACAGGCCACAACAGGTGAGATTAAATTTGGCGCTCTCTGATAGGGCAGTAAGCAGTCTTTTGTTTACCCTATACATGAAAGGAATGCACCCGCACACTGTATATTTGCTCAGTACAAGAGTATTATTCTTTTTAATGCACCCTATACACAAATGGCTGTGTCAGCTCACAGTCCAATCAGTGTGTAGTCAAGTTCTCTGATGACACTGTTATCCTTAGTTTACTCACAAGTGAAGGTAACGTCAGCCATACAAGTGGAGTGGACAGGTTTGTAACCTGGTGTGATGAACATCACTTGCAAGTTAATGTAAGGAACAACCACCTGAAACCCAACCCATCAAAAACCCAACTATGCAGCTTCCACCTGAGGAACCGAGACGCGAAAAAAAAAAAAGAACTGAGTGTCACTTGGGATGGTCACAAACTCTCCAACCATACCCAGTAGGCCTACCCACCCCATGTAACTTGGAGTTACACTGGACAGGACACTCTCCTTCAAGAAACACCTGGAGAACACAAAAGCCAAGGTCAACACCCGCAATAACATCCTGCGCAAACTATAGTGAACTCCAAGTGGGGCGCAGACCCACAAACAATCCGTACAACTGCCAAGCTGGAGAGACAGGGAGACCTCTGTTACTGAACAAACACTGTATAGCAATGATTACTGTCGCAATATAGAGCTATTTAACACTGTTACTGCACAGACACTCTATAGCTATACTAAGCTGAGGAGGTTCTCAGAGAGCATGGTGGCTCTCTGTGATATACAGAGTCTATGTGAGCCACAGGCCGTGGGTTCAAGTCCAGTCCATATGTCCTTCTGTTCAACACATTTTAAAGACTGACATCCTGTTTGAAATAAAATGAGGCTGAAAAACTTGAGATTTCCCTTTGGCATTAAAGCAACACTACTATATGTAGTTTGGAGTGTCAGTTGCCACTTTGGACACAAATGACATGGCAGCCAGCCAACTTCAGTACCCAAGAGTTTCTGCAAGCAACGGACATGCCATCCTCCAGTCTTTGCTTTGACTGGCAATTTAAGTCTCTTTCTCTGTCTCCCCCCCACACACAAGTAAGCAAACATACAACATAGTGCTGCTATAAATAGATCTATTTATTACAATTAGGAAGGTGGTGCATTTCATTATTTATTAGTGCTTCAGATTTGATCAAAATATCACACAAGTGATCTTTATAGTCATGTACTCACACCGGATCTGTCATGTAATGACATATTTTTTAATCACAGCATGCATTCATCTTCATAACATTACTAAGCATTATGAATATACACGTCACAAACGATCATATCCTGGTGGAGACCTGTGTCCCGAGGGCCACTTTTTCAAAATGTGTTTAGAGGGCAACTAGAGAACCACAACAGTATTCTATTCAAAAGGTGTTTTACATAGGCAGCTAGACCTAGTCAGTTAACTATTCAATCCAGATTCATTGTGTGACAGTGGCTGTGACAGTCAAATTGGTAACACTGCCTTTGGGTCCAAGATATTCTAGACACCTCACAAGCATCACGCGTTCATCATTCATAGGCCCTACTTTAAATGTGTCCTCACTTATGAGTCTGCCTTGGTGTGTGTTGAGGGAGAACATAAATGTCATGCTCTTTTTCATCAGTTGACTGCATTCTTTACAACCCTTTGATGAGACAGGGGAGCAAACCTGGGTAGGGCCTGAAGATTTACAACCAACAGGAGTGTGCAGGCCATTAAGACCAGCTTCCTGCTAATGAACACTGTGCAATCACACTGGGAAATGGACGTATGGAGCTCATCAATCCAGCCCTCCTTAGGGAGACAGACGCTATAGCTTGACCCTGTCAGGTCAAAAGACCTGGCTACTTTCATAGTGTTTTAGCTCTTTAAGTTTGACCATATTCAAATATAAATAAAATACACATCCTACCTGACCTAGTATTCATTTTTCACGCAATTAACTTCATCCTTTTTATCCTCATCAAGAATTACCATATTTAAGGGAAATTAAATGAAATTATAATCTCATTTTAAGAAGGCATACCTTAAATCAAAACAATATACATTAACATTTGTGTGACCTTTGATGAGATACCATTGTTTTAACTGCTTTGTATGCTGCTCACTTTCTTTACTTACTACAGAAATGTAATTGAATGGATTACCAGACTCTGCAGAGCAATTACAGGGTTTTGTGAGGTATCGTCCTAAAAGCAATAAAGCACACGTGTGTTGCCCACTCCCTACACACACCCTTCCGTCTCGTCCCCCAATCCCCCTCAGACACAAACGCGAGCGCATATTTCTTCCCTTCCCTTGGGGATTGACGTGTGGCAGAGCTGGCAGTCACAGCTGTTGCCTGGTGGTGATGCACAGCTACAAGCAATGGTGGGCTGTCATCAAGATGGCAGCATCTCATGAGATCGGAGAGATGAGTGCTGTAATTAGAGGGGAATAAGCCCATGGGCCATGACTGAGTGCACCTCTGGGAACACTGGAAGTCTCATGGGATCATGAAATATCTGGCAAAACACTTACAAAAACGTGTTGAGTGTTTTAGTTTATGGCACATGGTTCTCAACGGTGGGTCTGGGGGGAACTGCCCATAGATCCGAAGTCCCGGTCTGGGGACCATTATACAGGTCTCTATCTCAAAGACTCGAGTGTACTATGGGTTATCCCTGATAGTGGTACCTACTACCTACAGTACGTACTGGTACCTATGTCTACACTGTAAAAGGGTACACATTTGTACACTGTCAGAGTTACAGACCATTTGGAACGCTGGTCCCTGGGCCAGGACCCCGACATTGATAGGATTGGGGAAATGTACGTGTGTGATCCAGTGGAAATTTAGATGTGTTGTGGTTATGTGATTTTGTGTTTTTTGTATATTTTGCATGCTTTAGAATAAGATTATTGCCGAGTGGTTTTACTTCATTGTTTGCCTAATATTTCCTTTGTGTTGAGTTGCATGATATTTTTGTATCACATTTTTCCACTGACTGGCTCAACCTGACTAACTAATGATGACCTGCACCTGGGTTTGGTGTGGCCCATTAATCAGCAGCCCTATAGCAGAGACACAGTGTTCGGACCGGAGAGGGAGATAGAGCTTCAGAAGTGGAGAGAAGGTTGTGAGAAGAACAAGGGGCAGCTAGTAGCTACCACGGCTGTGGGCCAGCCCAGGACGCAGCCGGGGGCCAGCGGTACAGTCAATTTTCCACTTTCTCTTATGTAGGCCTACCCTTTGTAGTGCCTCTGCGTACCCATAGGGGTACACAAGTTAATTTTGTATCAACTTTATCAGCTTCAGCAGAGCTTAATCTTGATTAAAATCAATGGCTGAGATTTCTGCTACTCTGAAACAAGATTGAGATGCGGATATCCTTTATCCTTCTCATCTCTGGTAGTTGCAGTTAAACATTATGTCATTGCGCTTCTATTTCCTATTCTGTAATGCCCTCACAAGGTTTGTAGAACTCACAATGAATTGCCTTTTTTGTGCTTGAGCGTGTGCATGTGTGTGTCCTTGCATGATGCATGTCATCATGTTCATGCATCATGCATTCATATGTGTGTTGGTAGGTGTAGGCGTGTGACGGCTCTGTATGCCCAATCTGCTCCAGAATGATGAGTAAAGCCATGAGATAGATCCAGCTGGAGACGAGCAGAGGAGCCTGCGGCCTCTTGGGAAATCATCATCACCCCCCTCCACATCTTTAGCACCCCAGTGAGGTATCAATAAGTGGGTAATTGAATTTTGAGCACAAACACTGGTGTCAAGTGGGAGTCTACAAGGTGTGTGTGTGTGTGTGTGTGTGTGTGTGTGTGTGTGTGTGTGTGTGTGTGTGTGTGTGTGTGTGTGTGTGTGTGTGTGTGCGCGCGCGCATGTGTGCGCTCTTGCAATTGGTGGGGGATGCTTAGCTGTGTGAACATGGTGAAGCTGTCATCTTGCCCTCTGGAGGATTGGGTGAGGAGGATGAATGTTTAATCCATTAAATAACAATTACACTCTGTAATGGCTCAGAGTGGTTGTTTAAAGAGCGTTGGGAGGGAACACAGTTTGCAGATGAGAAACTCCTGCCCACCTGTTTCCACACAGTGTTGAAGGAAAATGATTCACCACAAGGCAATGCATGGCATAGTGAAAGACTTTAGACTTGTCATGGACATGAAATATCATGTTTAGTGGCGAATACTTATTTTAGTGTATACAGGTTGTAGGTATGTTACGTTGCCACAATATGCCATAATAATTCAGATGACTGTATTTCTGATATATTTATTTCCGCTAGCCCAAAGGCGATTATATTTTAACCCCTGTGTGTCTGCCTGCGTTTCTGCTGCTAATGTTGTAAAGCACTACACTGATCAGCGTCAGATTTCTTGGCTAGTAGGCCAAGGAAGTCAATCCCTGGATATCTTTCACATTTTGTGAATATTTTGTTAAATAATCTCGGATCCACTGTCCATGCCCGGATAGGCTTTCCCAAACATGGAGAGTGTGGAATTCCATATTAGGACATCAATGTGACAAAATATTGATGACATCAGATCTGACAGGGACGTGTGCTCCACTGAGTGCAACTTTTCTATCTCTGCCAGGCTCAAGCCAAGGTGGAAGATTGTGTTTTTGCTTGTTTGTTTATTTGTTTGACCAAGGTTAATTTCGCAAACCACTGGACCAATCAGTGCCAGAAATATTGTGCACCTGTGACCTGCCGCAGTAGACCAGGAAAGTACCTCCATTTATTTTCCACATATATTGTGTATATTTTAAAATATATTTTATTTTTATAATTGAAGTGAATGGTGGACGGATCTGGCTGAAACCCTGCCCAAAATAGGCATATAATATGTGTTTCCATGAGTGCATGATGAACAGCTCTAGTACTTCTTCAAATGAAATAACTACAATGATAACTACACTTGGCAGCATCCAAACAAATGGGCATCCATCCAGTTTACACAGACCCATAATAATGCAGCATTATTATCTGAAGTGCTGAATTAGTAGGCTAATTAACCTTTTCAATCAACTACAAATTGTATCAGTATTTATTGATCTCAGAGTCCGAGTATTTCTTGCACGCGCACAACCGATTTGTGTTACATCTTGTATGTGCATGCATGTGCAGAATAAGCTCTGTCATGTCTTACCATAGCACACTTTCATTAACAGCTAGACCAACCACTCTGTAGAGGAACCAGAAGGTCCGTCAGCAGTGACAAGGGTACACAAGTGTGTGGGGAAATCAGGGATTTTACATACCAACTAAATTGGGAGATTGGGAGAAATGCTGGCAGGAGAGAGGAGGAATAGTGGCAGTGGTACAGCGGAGGTCATAAATTGAAGGTTTATGATATATAGACCAAGCATAAAAAGTCAAACACAACATACTATGTAAATAGGCTATGGCTGTGTATAGTAGACTTGCATGGACAGGTTGATTTATTACAAATAGCTTGGTGATTTGGATTTTCCCAGCACATCAGAAGTACATAACACTGATGCTTAATTTGTTTGTTGCATGTCGGTGTCATGCACAGAAAATAGCATATATGAGTTTGTAGATTGGCTATTTTCAGCACGCGACACCAGTGTCCAATGAAGCATAAATCAGGATTAACCTTGACAGATTTGTTCATAGACTTCCAGATTTTCAGAGCACTTAGATAAAATAAAAATATATAAAAATGAAATTAAACCAAAGCTATTTTGGGGATTAGAAGATTAAGCATAATCCTCATAGTGAAAGGCTAAGTGCTTCTGCATGTGCAAGTGTGTACATAAAGTGGATAAATCTCTACCATATTTGTTTGGAACGTTCATGCCAAGATGGTCCTTTGAGTTAAGGTGATGTACTATACAATATTTCCTATATGTTCATGTTTTATGACCATGTCACCTGTCAAACTACTTCCTAAACATCAACACCGTCCACAATCACAACACCAGAGGGAGTACGTTCCACAAATCACATTCAACCCAGATTCGGCTCAAACAAGGGGTTATACTAATTGCGCTCCTATGCCACAAAGATGTGGAACAACACTCTACCAACCGCCATAAAGGAATGTGAAATCCCCACTCTCCTTCAAAGCTGCTCCCTAAGAGCACTTATAATTTTTGTTTTCTTTTTTTTCCTAGTACTGCATATTCGAATTTCATTAAATGTTCGGATGAATTGAACCCCAATGGAAACCTAATGCTTTCTCTTTTTTTTTTCTTTTTTTTTTTTTACTTGACTTATGTGCTATAGTTAGTAAAGTTTGCATAACCAATCATCAAATATATTCATACTTCCTTTCAATACACACACTCGACCAAACACAAACTCAAACTCCCCTCACTTCACTGAACACAGTGACAGTGTGATCGCTAAGTTGCACTCCTGATCCAAAATGAGTTTGCTATCTGTGGTTTTCTCATGCTGCTCACACAATGGCAAGTATATAAGAGCTGCCTGGTGGCATTGCTTAATTAGGCGAAGAGTTGATTCATTTGCACTAATTGACAGCTAATTAAAGGGCCGAGGGCACATCAAATTGACGTTCATCTGAGCTGTAAGGCCTTGACAGTAGGGGGTGATAATGTCGTTGGAATTGGAAATGTGTGTGCGTGCATGCATGCGTACACATTATAGAAAATCGAGTCTTCCCTGGGTACCATATGCAACATGTCTGGAGATGGACAAAACCTGTCTGCATTAGGGGAATGTGTTTGGTATGTGTGCACGCACGCTCGCACGTGCACGTGTGTGAGTGAACTTAATTGTTCTAGAAATTCAGCCTGTTGAGCTTACTTGTGTTGTTATTGTTCTTTCAATATAGTTGCAAATATTTTAAATATTTGCATCTTGCCATTTAACATTTGAAGATATCAATTATTTTACGTAAATCAAAGCACACATTTTTCGATTATGTTTTACGGTGTCGTGTGATGAGGAACATTTCTGCTCATTCACCTCTTATCAGGCCGTCTTGGCACTGCTCCAGATTTGGGATGCCATCACAGGATGTTTTCCTGCAATGTCTGGAGTTCGGGGGCAAAACGGTAAAGGTCCCATGGGAGTCAATGCAAATGTCCCCCTTTCTGCACGCAGAGGGCTGGGGTCACGACAGGAGACCGGGAACGGGCTGTCTCAGCGTCTGCTGGTGCTGACCATGTGAATCCAAAAAGACAATTAGGGGCTTATTAGGGTCTCAGGGAGATGTGTACCTCACGGGGCGACCACTCGCCTGCTCGGCCCCAGCACTCAGCCACTGCCACAGCTCAGAACAGTCAGGGGCATTGTCTCACCTAATTACGCTGAAACCAGGGGCCCCCTTTTTGTGTTGCTGTTGCCATGCCTGTCCGATTCCCTTCTCCGGCCTAACTGCTAGCCCTTGTCCACTCTGGAAGTGTGCTAATTAGACAAGAAATGTGCCCGAGTAATTATGTCAACTCTTGTTACAAGCAGCCGCAATGAGGAATATTATTTTGTCAAGAGATGTTTGGTGAGGGGGCCCTTTCTCCCTCATTTCCCAAAGTTGTTTTTCCTCATTACGCAAATAACACATCTGCACATCCAATGGTGGAATGTGGCAGTCTGCAAGTCAGTCTCTTCCAAACCTCAAACCCTAAAGAGATGCACTCATACAGAAATGGAGACTATGGAACGACACTAGCATGAAATTATTGCCCTAATTAATGCTTTGTGCATCAAGAGCAAACTGTTGAATCACCAGCGGCACATTGTTGTGATTGTAGGTCGGAGCCTTTGTTTCTTCACCTCAATAAGATGTTTTGATCAACGGCTGTTTGGTGACCTATCTCCTCAGCTCGTATGTTCAGCTCTTGGACATGGCAATTAGCTGGATTAAACGAAACAGTTCTGGATCTAACCTCAAACAAACAGAATATAGCTCAGACAGAAGCACTCACATTTGTGGACTGTGAGTCTGAACAACTTCAACAGTAATGGCATTGTTCCTGACCCTTCTGTTCCCAAATCACTTAGAATGCTATCAACATGACTTGACATGTTGACATCATTATCTGAATGCATTTTGGTGAATTAGGGTGTGGACAACAAGGACACCATACATATGCTATGTTTTCTTAATGTGTTAGAAAGCTGTTGTTAGCTGATATTTGAGGATTAGTTATCCTGGATATAGCACAGAATAAAACCATAAACCCTAGCAACCCCCAAAATAGAAAAACATTTGTCAAATATAGCAGTTCACTAAGCATCATGTTGCAAAGCGTTATGAGCTAGTATCTGCAATTTTGTCATGGCATAGCCACATCACATTTTGTGATGACGGCTATGGCTGTTTTAGCCCAAGGAGTGGTTTTCGTGCAAAACTAATGCTTGCAATGGATTCAGAATCATGAAAACCCCCAAAACAAAAACCATGTTGTGTAACTTGTGTATATGTTATGGAGACTTGTCCTGTCCTACCTTAATTTTCAAGTCGCCGGCTCAGAGACGGTGTAGTAGTTCAGACGCACATTCAAGGGTCCATTATTGTTTGCACACAGCGTTGTTTATAAAACAACAACGATCAGCTTCGCTGTGTGTAAATGTAAGAGTTCAATATAACGTAAACAAAACTATTCTCTTCTTATTTCTTCTTTCTATTGTGTTGTGGACTTGTTTATAATTATGTGGTCAAAAAACTGTTTGCTGCCGTCCTCACTCACGCGTGTGCGTGTCCAAACATTTCCCCCCTGTCACACCCTCTCTCTCTTCCTTATCAAGAGGTTCCATCCTGCTGTGTGAGCTGTGGGCCTGTGGCAACTATTTTATAGCCCAAACAGCGGGAGGCAGCAACGAGTGTCCAAGCAAATCAATAAATAAGATAGAAATAACTAAATTGGCTCTAACAGTATAGATTTACAATTTTCCGCGGGACAATCCAAGCAAGCTACAGAACGTACACATGAGGAATACCCCTACCCCCTTTTTGAAACTAGCTCCTCGCCACTCGTTCTATACACACTTCCACTTGGTTTGAGCATAGATATATAAATAATAGAGCACCGGAATTCCCCTCCCATCCACTTGCATTGCGTCTCTATTATTTATATATCTATGCTCAAACCGAGTGGAAGTGTGTAGGGCGAGTGGTGAGGAGCTAGTTTCAAAAATGGCTCTAGTCTCCCGAGAGGAGGGGACTAAGAGAGTTTCAATGACAACGACAGTGACACAGACGCAGAGAATACACTAGAGTATAAGGCCAAGTGTGGACACCGCACATGAACAGTCTGGTGAGACGTTGGAGGACCCTATAGGCAGGAGGCAAACCATAGTCCTAGAGACCTCTCAGTGCCTGCAATCCCCCAGGAATACACAAGGCAGAGAGCCTCCTGTTTGTTCTGGAACATGAGAGAAAGGACAGCGCATGGGAGGGTCCGCGGGAGTTGCCCTGGGCGCGGCGGTCACTGGGGTGCACGGTCAGCACTGGTTTGCTGCACCTGGCCGGCCGGAGACTGCCTTCCCTGTTGGCCGGGTGTGGCCAATGCTAGCGGGTGCTGGTTGCACCTCTGTGGTGGCTGCGCCTGGGGCGCCCCTCCGTGGATTTGTCTGGAGGAGAGGGGCAGTGACTTGGCCAATCACTGTTGACCCGCCAACTGGAGAGTGTAGTGGTTGAGGGTTGAAACACTCTAATAAGGTTGGAGACCACCTGATGACCTCTCTTCCTGCAGGACAAGGCTTAATCCATTAGAAATGGATTATAATCGCATCTTTGATGAATTTACAAACAAAACGTTTTAGCCATTATCACCCCACAGCATCTGCACAGTAAATTAGAATAGGACAGTGCAATGATGTATGTGATGATGATGATGATGATCATTGGTTAAATAAGTGAATGAATGAATGCATGAATGAATTAAGTATAATACTTCATGGTACCAATGCAGGCTTTTATTTTCTCCTGGGGAAACTAATTGGAAAACTTGGCATGAGCCCACTTCCTTGTATTTCGCTAACCAATAGCTAGTGCAGAGGTGCGTCTTAATTTGTCACAAGGTGCTTTACTCTTACTCATGACATGACACATGAGTGCCTGTAAATGTAAATTAAATTTTAATTAAATGCTCTACATGAAAAGTGCCTTGAGATAACGTCTTCTATTGTGATTTGCAGCTATAATAGACATTGACTTCCTATTCCTATACTTACTATTATTAGTGTAATTTGCTAAACATGCCCACAATTGACAATTCTGCAAATGTATAATATTTGCGCGCGTGTGTGTGCGCGCGTAATGAAAAATCCCCAATAGTATAATGGTTATACTCCTAAAAAAGTGTAATTTGAGCAACAGCCTATACTTTTCTCCATGCATCTCACTCTCTCACACTCTTCTTAAATTACCAGATGGTCACACTGATTAATTTGCGTTGTCAACTTTTCGTCTTCCAGTCCAGTGTGTGTGCATGCAGTGGCAGTGCAGAGCACATCGTTTGACACAATTTTTTCGTTTAATATCCGCTGCCTATTCCTCACTGCATGCAGAATAACTTAATGTTATCCTTATGCGCAATATGGTCTCTGACCGAAGGCTGTATAGCAGTTGCCTAGGCCTGGTCGACGCAGTGCACCATGCAGGGAAGCAGGGGGATTAACAGTCATAAACAGCGATGATGGTGATGGGCCATAAGGGGGTGGTTCCCACAGAACCTTATCTGCTGACCATCTCACTCTCACCGGATTAGGAACCAGCGCCATACACGGGTATAGACCACGCGCCGAAACGCAGTCCGACGCATGGTCCACCAGCCCAGGCCAAACGGTCCCCGAGGACTCCACTATTTATTTATTCATCGCCACATGTCACACTGATAAGGTCGGCGTGTTATATATATCCGCATCCATCGAGGCGTCTACTCATCTCCATAAATTGTCTCCTCTCGTGAAGATAATTATCTGTCCAGATGTCCAAAAGTGTGCCACAAATTATTTCTGAACCAACCAAACACCGCAATAATTGAATAATTGCTGATTAGAGTTGAGATTGTGGCGACAGTCAGAAATGAAGGTATTCATCACACGCTTCCATTCATAGGCAGTCTTCAACTGGCCTGATGCAGTGATGCCTATTAGCTATACTCCTTAGTCCTTTCAGAAATGTGTGTTGTAAATGTGTTGATGTGACATGTGTGATTGATAGATGAGTGAAAAGGGGAAACATCAACGATTTTAATCTGCAATCTATAGCATCCAATTTACTATAGCCTTCCATGCTGCATTGCTGCCTGTCAGACTCAGCAGCATCACTTTCTAAATCTGATGTGTAATCATTCAGATTAATTTATAGTAGCAAAAAGTCAAATTATTGCATCACTATTGGGCTATAAGGCTATACTGTGCAACAAAAAATAGAGTGTTAAATAGACTGTGTAATTAATTTGTTTTTGTTGTTTGTCCTAAATACCCGGAAACTGGGGCATTGTAATTCTTCATCATGTGACCTGTTAATGGAAAAAGACTTATCAACAGATGCGCATATACTCACGCGTGAACACCAAAGACAAAAGTGCAAAACTAATTAGAATATGCAAATCACACGAAGACCATTAATGGGACGTTGGTATAATTATGCCTATAAAAGACTACACTAGTCTCCTAACAAATTAATTTGTTATTCCTTACGAATATAAATTATAGGCCCGGCCCCTATATCACAGGTTGGCCAAATACATGTTGGACATTGTAGATTTTATAAAGACGTTTCTATATGTGCTGAATGGCTATTTTCCTATATTGAGGCTAAATTAGCACATTGACAGACTCATAATTGATCAAAAGAAAAGCAACAATATGCATCTTAAAATTGATTATTATTAAATTCCGTAACAAATGAACACCTGAAAATTCCTATATTGTCTGTTAATTTTACTAAATTTGATATACTGAATCAAAAAATAAATCAGTATATCATGAATAAAACAATAAATGCTAAACATTTCACATGAGTCTCGACATGACAATATGCCATGCAACACTTGCTTTACCATTGTAAGGTATAGCATTATGTCATGCTGTATAAAGGCTGGGGGAACAAAGATGCATGGTTTCCTTGAGTGTAGGGATTTATCCGGATGATTGGATATGTTTTCCGATCCGCTGACTCCTGAATTAAATCGCATGTGACGTTAATAGAGTGACATACAGTGAAAGTATAGCGCAGCATTTTCCCGTGCATTTTCGATCGATTTCTGCTAATTTAATTGGGCGTTTACTATACAAATAAGGCTATACACTTTCCCCTCTCAATTAACAGTGCATCATGATTTTGTTAGGCTTAATCCACCGATCAATTTGAGGACATGTTTAGCCTTTATGGACAATAAATTATATGGGTTTATATTCACAAATAATAATTTGTTGGAAAAACTGGAATTATCTTTTTTGTTTTGTTCTGCAAGGCCTTGGCTGCAGGCATTAATGCCTTGATCCATCCTCCACACACACACACACACACACACACACACACACACACACACGGTCGGGAATTAATTATAACCCCCTGTTGCTCTTTAATAAAGATCTTCTCATTGTCACACACACAAACACACACACACACACACACACACACACACACACACACACACACACACACACACACACACACACACACACACACACGGGCGTGGAAACTTTCGGTACCTACCTCGGTTGTATATAGCATGATGTGGAGAATCCGGCGCATGCAGGTCTCTACCCTCTGTGATTGGCTGACTGCAGCTGCCCCCATGCCACAGGCGAACCTGTTGGATAAAGAGCCCCATTTCTGCAGAGAGGGAGAGCACAACAACACTGCTGATTGCACAGGGGACTATACGGCTCTCTTTTTTTCCGGGGGTGAAAACTAATCAGGGAATTCCATTGCCATGACAGGGAAAGAAGGCACTGTGCTTTCAGAATCTGTGAATAAGCATAAAATGGCTTCACCAAACCACGAGGGAACGCAACAGCAACCGCCCTCGAAGATGGGCGCCACCACCACGACGACGCACAGGTGCACGGGCTTCGGAATTCATGAGATCCTCGGGCTGAATAAGGAGCCGCCCGCGGTCCCGAGACGGCCGCTGGAACCTCTGCCGCCCAGGGCGCACCTGCTGGCGGCGAGGTCAGCCCTCGGCCACGGGGGTGTCGGACTTCATGGCATGGGTTTAATAGGACCAGGAGCCATACACTCGTTTTACAGCCAGCCCGCCTTTCTCGAGGTATTGTCAGAGGCGCAAAATGTTCACCTGCAGCCGCTCAACAGGGCAATCCAAGGTCCGATGGATGCGAACCACTCTGCCAGCTCGGGTAAATATCCTCTGGCATGCAAAAATCCTAAAATCAAACAAGGATATATCGGCTATATCCAAGTCTAAGTATTTGTATAGCCTTGTATAGCAGGCTAAATGTATATATATTTGTAACTTTTTTCCAATGAATTTATCACAGGCCTATATATTAGCTCCAATTTCTGCTCATTTGTTTTCTGATTTTCACTGCATGATCACGGTTGTTTCTTGCCAGATTCTGATGATGTAAGCCTATCTCCCAACGACAACAAATTCTCTAAATCAGCATTGAGCCACAGCAAGAAAAGAAAGAAAAGGAGACACAGGTAAATAGAAAACTGGCAGATGTAGCCAGCTTTAATGACAAGCTGCCATATTTAGGATCCTTTTTTATTATTGTCGTTTCGTGGCATTCGTGCTATATTGTATTGTTATTATTATAGTTTTAGCTTAGGCCGCAGCCTATATACACACCAGATCCCATCAAACCTGGCTGCATGTCCTATAATAATTACATAGGCCTACCCGACGTAGGCATATGCTACTTTTATAAAAACATACAGCTGATTAGCCTCTATATGGACATCGTTTTTAGAAAGAGGGCGGGGGATTGAGCGCTATATTAAAAATAAAAACTTTGAAAGGGTTCGTATGTGCGTGCTTGAAAAGAGCATTTCCACAAGGCCTGCTATATAGCTGTAGCCCTTATAGCAGGAAATCTCAAGGGTGTTCCCCTCATGTCCCTTATTTAAAATAATTTGCCTGATATTCGTTTTACCAAAAAAAAGAGAGAGAGATTGCTCTAATGTAGCCTATAGTTTATAGGCTCGAAGGATTTGTTATGCCACCTCAGCCACCTGCAAGTGCTGCTGTGACGCCTTCCTCAGACTGACTGACATCGAAAAATATTTTTAAGCATGCATTTTAAACTTCAGAACAACATAAATACAACATAAAGACCAATGTAATTAGGCAATACAGATTATTATTATTAGCCTATTAATATAGGGGATATAGCAATACAAAATAATTACAAATTTCTCCTGCATGTGTTTTCTTTCAAGGATTTAATTTAAAAATAAAACTTTAAATTTAGTATGCAAAAGCATGTTCCATCATCGAATAAGAAAGAAAATAAAGTGTTGTATCACATTGAACATGTACTCATATTGGTCTTTTCGACTGTTTGTAGAACCATTTTCACATCTTACCAACTGGAAGAGTTGGAGAAAGCATTTAATGAAGCTCACTACCCTGATGTATATGCTCGAGAAATGCTGTCCATGAAGACTGAACTGCCAGAAGACAGGATACAGGTGTGTGTGTGTGTGTGTGTGTGTGTGTGTGTGTGTGTGTGTGTGTGTGTGTGTGTGTGTGTGTGTGTGTGTGTTCGTTCATTTGACTGAATTGTCCTATTGAATTTCTAAAATATTTTCATAGTCAGCGATCCAGCTTTTAAATTTAACAATACTGGTAGCATTATATATACAAATGCACCAAAAAGCTTTTTCAGACATTAATTCTTCCACTTATATATAAGGCTTGTGTCCCTTTCCATTGACTCCAGTTAAATTAAGTGTGCTTTCTATACCTGCTTCTTTCAAATTCAGTTTGCACCAAAATCCTTATATGCACACAAAAAGGAAATTTGGCAGGTAGCAAAAAAGCAAAAAAAAACAATTGAATATCAGCAAATAATGACAGAGATGGACAATATATTGCATATACTATATACCACCAGTATACCTGCAGCAACCATTTGACCATGCACAGATACTTTCAAATTAATAACCAATATATCCATATGTAATTAGTTAGCTCAGGGGAACTTTTCCCATGTATGGGAGACACAGAGGATCCCCAAAATCAAATGATAGGCCTATAGAAATTAATTACCACGGGTCAATGGGTGAGGAGAGGGCTCAACTGGCCTGCTATAAGCCATTTAATTTCCCGTGATATTTGAGCGCCTGTCGCTCATCGATCAGCTGTGGAAATTAACTTATTTTTCAATCAGCCTCCCCGCCCCTGGGGTCACCTCTCTCTGGCAACGCCTCACACGCACGCACGCAAACACGCACGCACACGCACACACACACACACACACACACACACACACACACACACACACACACGCACACACAGTGTGCTGACGGAAACAATCATCCGAGACCCATCTTTTATGAGGGAGGTTATCATCAGATCTACCTGCATATAGCTTTCCAGCCTGTGCTTTGATCGTTTTTAATTTCATGTCTGTGTGCCGCGACACACACACACACACACACACACACACACACACACAAACCAATCTCATCCCACCTGACGCCTTAGCCATGCTCATCTCCGCTACTCCCTCATCCATATTCACAAGCTTGCTGGCTATTAGAAGGCCTTACTTGGTGGAAATCAATCCTGGCTTTTGAAGCGCAAGAAGGAGGGATGATATAACAATCATGCATGCATATGCGAGCATGCGGGGGGGGGCACACACACACACACACACACACACACACACACTTTAGCTTCATAACGTATAGGTCAGAAAACTATAAATGTATGATGAAACTGAAAGTCTTTTATTTATACTGTATAGCTGTATAAGATAAGAAAAATATAACATTAGAATAAAAGATGAAGGGCATCCACTGTAGTTATATAATACTACATGTTATCAATACTATCAATACTACAGCTTTTGTCGTTAAATTATTTTACTCCAAGCCTGCAGACTTAAAATAGACCCATCACAATGTTACTGCTGCTTTATTGTTTATGATCAAGATATTTGTGCAGCTATCCAAAGTGAGTATAACACAATTATCTCACTTGTAAAAAAAACATTCACCCATTTCCTTTTAGTTCAGCCAGAGGCTTTAACTGAAATAATTTGATCTTTTGTTCCCCGTATGAAGTATCATTCCACAGTTCCTAAATATATCATAGTAATCATCATCATCCTATATTGTCCATGTGTATTCTCTCTAGGTGTGGTTCCAGAACCGCAGGGCTAAATGGAGGAAGAGAGAGAAGTGTTGGGGCCGCAGCAGTGTGATGGCAGAGTATGGCCTATATGGAGCTATGGTTCGCCACTCCATCCCTCTTCCTGAGTCCATCCTCAAGTCAGCCAAGGATGGCATCATGGACTCTTGTGCTCCCTGGTTACTCGGTGAGTCACTGCAGAATGCTTTCGCATTTGCTTGAAATTTAGATTTTTGTAATAAATGTTTTAACATATGCAGATGACCATGGGGAAAAGCAATTGCACAGTAAAACGTTGCAATCCTGAATATGTTTTTTATTCTTCAAGGGAACAGGGATTACAAATGGAGGTGGGTGTTCAGGAGGGGACATGGGGCTAAGAATGGTTCAAATGGAGGTGTTCAGGAGGGGACATGGGGCTAAGCATGGTTCAAATGGAGGTGTTCAGGAGGGGACATGGGGCTAAGCATGGTTCAAATGGAGGTGTTCAGGAGGGGACATGGGGCTAAGCATGGTTCAAATGGAGGTGTTCAGGAGGGGACATGGGGCTAAGCATGGTTCTTGTTAGGAGCCAATAAAAGTGTCACTGTGTCAATAACTGGGTGGTAGTCAATACGATGATAATCCTACTTCATCAGGACAGATTAGATCAAACATGCTCTTTCGACACATGTCAATTGATTACTTTGAATCAATTAGGTGACTGTAATTGAATAACAGAATCACTCTCCCTCTCATCGCCCGTTCCCTTTCTTGCCCGTTCATTCATTCTTTCCCTCTACCATTCTTGCAATGTTGTTGATTATGAGAGTGCTGCTGCCACATCTTTGTCAGAGATGGTCAAAGCAAGCATTAGTCCACCTACAGCTTCACAAGGGCTATTTTTAAACATGTAAGGATCAATAGAGTTGCATCCAGATAACATTGAGGGCTTGACTGCATGCAGGGATCAGCTTTCCTGGTGAATGAATGAAGCAGATATACCTGCCTGAAAACCAGAAGCCAAATACTGTATCTCACTTTGGTTGAGCAGTATATGTTTCCCCATAAAGGGGGGCCACGTTACACGCTATACATTAGCAGTCGTATATGGGATTTCAAATTCTAATTTCTGCTAGCTCTAAATGGAATCAATGATTGTTCCCTAAGGTATGCACAAGAAGTCCATGGATACCCCCACCCACACATCTCCTGGAAAACCCAACAGCATCCAACCACCTGCTGGGGAGAATACGTTCGAGCGAGAGATAGAGCAGGAGGAAGAGAGGCAGAGGACGGACGCCACCAGGTCGCCCTTTTCTAAGGAGGAACTGAGGGAGAACAGCATTGCTGCACTCAGGGCAAAGGCCCAGGAGCACAGTGCTAAGATGCTGGGGACAGTTTCAGGGGAAATAGAGAATGGCCGCGCAAAAGATAGAGAGGAAACGGAGGAAACACGTACAGAACAAAAGACAGGAGATATGGAGAAGTCTCACTGAAAATGGCTACCTTTAAAAACTTTTTATGGCCTATATTATTTTGTGACAGCACCTTCTATGTATGAAATGATGTATAGAAATGAGGCTCAGTAGTTGTTCCCTCACATTTATAACATTAAAGACCTAGTGTAAGTGATATATTATTTTTTGGTTAAAACAAAAGGTTTCTTTGTGTGAAAAGGTTAATGTTCTACATTGAAATAGTAATCATTGAGTGTCTATCCTCAGTAACAGGGGTCTCCTCTTTAAACAGAAAGTACATTTCATGGGTTGCCAATTGAATGGAGAGAGTATCCATTTAACAGCTTCAAATGTATGACTATTAGTGGCCCATATAGTATAAAATCGGTATTCTTATTTCTTTGTCATCACTTCAAAACCTGTAGCCTATCCTGCAGTGTTGCCTATGTATGAGTTCTTTCTCCTGATTGGATAAAATTGGTATCCCAACCTAAAAATGCTGTGTTTACTAAAGAGCTGGAGAGACAGGGAGACCCCTGTTAAAAATATATCAATTATTGCTATCAGACTATAGAGCTAGGCCTATTTAACACATATTTTAACAAAAGAAAATCACTCTCTACACCTTTAAAATTGAGTTACATAAAGTTATGTACATATTTTTCATCGCTTAATCTCACAATTTTGTACCAAGGCAGCTATACTTTTATGCAAATGACAGGTGTGTGTGACTGTGTGTGTGTGTGTGGGGGTGGATTAAAATGTATAATAAATGCCTATATCTATGATATCAAATAACATGGTGCACCAACAACCCTATCTGTGCATATTGAATTGTACATAATGAAAATAAAACTCAATGTGTACAGTTGAACAGGAATAATCTGTTTGTCTTTGTGTATTAATTTAAACTCTGTATTCATAGCCTGTTTATGTATCATAGTTATTGGCTTAATATTGGAAATAGATAGCCTATTGGTTTTGTTATAGTCTTGATCTGTGATAAAATCTTTGATATACCCAAATGCATACATAATTAACTTTGATCGCATTAGTGAAATTTTGTCGGTAGGCTATTTTTTACGACAAAATATATTTGTCGGCAAACAATAGCCTGCAGTGTGTGCAGCCCTTTAACAGCCCTTTCTGCTTAATCTCTCCCCCTCCCTCTGTCTCTCTCAGACTTTTGACTGCATGAGTTTTGTAGTTCCACAATTTTAGAAGCGTCTTTTACCACCAGCAAAATGTTTTCGTGTTACATAAGTCAATAAAGTGTTATTTCTGGATTAGCGTAAAATGATTTAAACTCGTATTTAGTTTCATATGACGGATCCTGATCAAAATCATGTGGCCGCTTTGCAGAAGCACATCCATGAAGTCTCTGTTTACTTATTTAAAAGGACGCGTCGCTAATTGCCATCTCTTGTCTAAACACCACCACCACAATATCGCGGCATGCATGCCCGAAGCAGTTGGATTTCAAGGAGTGAGCGACCATTCGGGACTTCATGAGTTCTCAATTAGCGACAGTGCAGACTTCTGGGGTACTCTGGCGAGTCAGAGACTCTCTTGGATACGTCCCTTTCACTCCACCCAGGATTGTGACTTGAGTCAAGGCAAGATCAAGTGGTTTGTGGGAGGGAAATTGAACGTCTCCGGTAAGATTGCCTTTCGCCTTACAATAGCCTATACCTGTACATTAATAATAGTAGTCTATTAATTAATGAAACTATAGACTATTAATTTATGTGTGGCGTGCGTGCTCTCTCTCTCTCTCTCTATTTTATTTATTTTATTATTATTATTTTTTTGGGGGGGGTCTTTCAACAAAGTAGCCTATAAAATCTTCACCCGGATTATCTCTGAAGCCATTCACAATACAATGACGTGCAAAAGACCATGAGCTAATTTAGTCTCAGAAAAATGGATGAGATTTACTTAAAAAAAAACCCCCACTGTGTGTGTGTGTGTGCGTGTGCGTGTGCGTGTGCACGTGCTTGTGCCATGCCACTTGGGTTCATACACACAGTCAACTGCCTGGACCGGCATGTTCACACCTGTCCAGAGAGAATAGCTCTTATCTGGGAACGAGATGAACCAGGAACAGAGGTCAAGGTCACCTACAGGTCAGCAAGTTAGAATATGTAGTCTTCAAAGTGTCTGGAAATTATTTTAACATTAGTTCATATGGCACAGCGTGTTACATTTGCATACACTTTGTCATGTTTAACTTTTTTCTACAGGCAGCTGCTGGAACTGACATGTCGCGTGGGCAACCTGTTAAAGAGGCAGGGGGTGAAGCGAGGGGACTGCGTCACCCTCTACATGCCACCTTGCCCACTGGCTGTGGCGTCCATGTTGGCCTGTGCCCGTGTGGGCGCTGCCCACAACGTGGTGTTCGCGGGGTTCAGTGCGGAGGCCCTTGCGGACCGCATCAGAGACGGTGAGGCTGCAGGGAGGGAAGACGTCACCCATGACTTCTTCAAGTGGACGAAAGACAAACATTTTCTCCTGCAAATGATCATGGAACATAATAATAAAACACCCCTCATGCATGTGGTATATAGCCTACAGCTAGGCTGATCAATAGGAGTGTGTTGGAGAAGCGTAGAATGCACACCGTTGGGCACATTTTTGAAAACACATCGTTAAAAACGTAGGAGGTGACACACCATTTTCTGCTCCCAGTTCAGACTCAGGAAGGTCTGAGGAAGGGCTGCAGCCCGAAACGTTACCACTTCAGTAAAACAAATATCCGGGAGCAGAAAATGGTGTGCGTATTTCTTTCATTTCTTGATTTGTGACTATATTTGATCCAGCACCCAACCTAGTAGATACATAGATGTGCGTGTTCATTTTGGCTGTTTTTTCAGCCTCCTCTACCACAGTTCTAGGTGACATGACTTTAAATCAATATCACCATTATTAAAAACCTTTGCCTCGATTACGATGAATGAACGATAAAACAAAATGAAAATAGCTGATCTACAAGCAGAAGAAATGTGAACCATGTTGATGGTACTCATTTTCTTTCAATTAAATTAAGACTTTTACTGCCTTCTCTTCCTCAAAACTCTTATATGATGCCATTTCCAGCCCAGTCCAGTGTAGTCATCACAGTTAACCAAGGGGTACGAGGGGGCAAGGTCACAGAGCTGAAGAGGACGGTGGACATGGCCGTCCAGAGCTGCCCCTCGGTGAAGCAGGTGTTTGTGGCAATGAGAACCCAGAATCCAGTCAGCATGACAGGCAGAGATGTCCCCATGGAGGAGGTGAGATAGATATTTAGCACGTAAGTTGAAATCCATTAGTGCACTAATGCAGCGCCAGCTGTGGCGTATATGCCGTCTACTGCAGTGTAAGTGTTATGCCCTGATATCAAAGCAGTGTTTTCTAAATGCGCCTTTAAAGTTGTATGCCAATGGGACTAGGTCACTAGGCCATGGACATACTATTTTATATATCGTTGCTGTCGGGAGGTAACCACCTAACTCCATTTTTGAGTTTTTAGATTTTCTTTCCATAAATCAGTTCTATAATTGAACACCCTTTACGTCTGTGTGTTGTTTAGAAAACTATTGAACCAAGGAAAAGTAGTCAAAAGTGCTTCGGACAAAACCAAAACTAGATTACTCTAGTAATTGACAATATACTGTATAAAGTCACAGCACAAACTTTGATGGGGCAGTATTGCTTTGTCTTCCAAATATAAGGTTTTCGTAATTTCCTGATTTTATTTTAAATTTAAATTTCCTGAAGTTAAGTGGTTTCTTCCCGACAGCAGAGATATTATATGTATTGTATATTATATCCCTGCAGGAGATGCTGAGGGAGGACGTGGTGTGTGAGCCTGCTGCCATGGACAGTGAGGATGTGTTATTCATCCTTTACACATCAGGCAGCACAGGGAAACCTAAAGGCCTGGTCCATACACAGGCTGGCTATCTGCTGTATGCATCACTCACACACAGGGTAAGACATCAGGTCCTACAATAAATACACTTGATTAGCCTGGAAGCCAGACGAATCTGGCAGAAAAATGATATTCCCTGGGCACAGTTGGCAGCGATATAGTTTATAGACCTAATAATGTTGTTCGCAATGGGTTCCATCGCTGGCTTTTGTTGAATTAAGATAAGGGAGTTTCATAGTTTCCGGTATTACAGTATATAAATTATTGCTGTTACTATCGCATCCCTGAATGTTAAAGCCATCATCATGTGATTTTTTTCTCGGGATCCACATGGGAACAGAGTGAATGAAATCTATTATACAGCCATACATTTTTATGACTCCAAATGGGTGTCAGCCTAATCAGTCTAATTGACTAACATTTTTCAATGCCTATGTGGAAAAAAACTGATAATTTATTTAGTCCTGATCCCTCCAATGGTTTGCATGATTAGCTTGGAGTCCGGATACATAGTCACACCCTCTTATAGGCGGCCACAATGTGGCCGGATCTTGTTGAGCAAAATGTGTGAATATATCATAATAAGCAATATAATTTGCAAAAGAGCTTATTGTCTGAATTTATCCAAAACCCAATGCAAAAAAATCCATTTGGGAATCAGCTAAATGAACCCATGGTGGTAAGCAGGTTGGCCTACATAAAATAATGTCACTATTGTAAATTCAAATTCTGTTCTAATGACGTGTCTGTGACCTCTTAACTATGAACTAGTATGTCTTCGACTACCATGATGGAGACGTGTTTGGCTGTGTAGCGGACATTGGCTGGATAACAGGACACAGCTACAGCGTTTATGGGCCGTTGTCAAACGGGGGAACCACTGTGTTGTTTGAGAGCACACCCACATACCCAGACCCAGGTAGCAATTCAAACAGGATTACATTTGCATCGCACCTGCATGCAACTTTTTCATTTATCATTTCATTTCAACCTTTTTGTTGAGGGCTGGGACCCTCAACAACAAAACACAAAACAATATAAAAATTGAATTTGAAAGGTAATTTTTACAGTCTGACTTATTCCTTATTGAAAGAGTTTTGCTTGCATATTTTGTGCTGGTGTTGCAAGAGGGGAAAAAAACAACTATTGTTACTAAGTAACAATACTATGACATTTTATTCCTATTAATTTACACTAGATACTGTACGCTTTTGACTCAAAGGCTCTTTTGACGCCCCCCACCCCCCCACCTTAGAATTGAAAAGGTACAGAGTTTCAGAGTTAACACACAGCAGATAGCTGAAGTTATTTTTTGACATGCAGCTCTCTACTGTAGTGAGCTGTGAATTTATTTCTTGCCCAGTGAATAACTGTACTTGCCCTTGAACTGACCAATCTCTAAACATAGCACCTTTTGTATACATAGGAATCTTAAATTACATGCCTTGTTTTAGTTACTCTCAGTGATGAGGATTATGTAACACTGCCTTACACAATGTTAGTCCAGGCACTTTCAACTTCGATTTGGGTCACCTTATTTCTGATCCAGTTATGTGGTCAATGTGTACATTTGGTTAACTTAACACTGATGATTTTAGTGGTTTGTGTATACATGTGTTGACTTATTCTTAGGAAGGTACTGGGAGATGGTGGAGAGACTGAAGATCAACCAGTTTTATGGGGCTCCGACAGCTATCCGCCTGCTGCTCAAGTATGGAGACCAGTGGGTGCAGAAGTATGACCGCTCCACCCTCAAAACTCTGGGCTCTGGTATGACTGCTATGAAGACCACTGACCAGTGCCTAAAATATTCATCATGCACACATTCATCCATCACAAAGTATACTTTGTACTATACACACATTATTCCTATGCTTGTTTTGCTATATTTATAGCTCAGCAAGGCTACTTACTACTACATCTACAATCAAAACATACTGTACAACAGTGCAGTCCAGTTGAGATTCAGACTTTGGCATAATTTCTATAAAATTATCAACTCAACAGGACAAATTCCATTGTCCCAAGCACACGTGCTTACATACTATCACTGGAGGTCAAGCCAGGCTTGTATGTCGACATGCCTTTGTCATGCACATGCTCAGTGCCCACTGCAATGTCCAGCTGACTCCAAGAACACACGTGTGACAGTGGATCTCTCACACACACACGCGCACGCACACGCGCACGCACACACACACACACACACACACACACACACACACACACACACACACACACACACACACACACACACACACACACACACACACACACACACACACACACACACACACACACACACACACACACACACACACACACACACACACACACACACACACACACACACACACACACACACACACACACACACACACCAATGGTAGCGTGCAAGAAATAGGCAGGGCTTGGCGTAAAATCCACATTCTAAATCGTGATTCAACCCATTCAATCGTGATGACTTCTACAGAAATAGTTTTAACATTTTGTTAAGCCATCTCTCTGCATTTGGCTCAAAGGCAAAACAGAAACAACAAACCATAATTACAATTTACAATAGGATTAGTATTCAATCAACATGCCATTAGATAGTGTTTTTTTTCACCAGTGGGAGAGCCAATAAACACTGAGGCGTGGGAGTGGTACCATAGAGTGGTGGGAGACAAACGCTGCCCTGTGGTGGACACCTGGTGGCAAACAGGTAACTGACGTTTTTGATTGCATTCATCTGAATGTACTTGTGAACCAATAGTAACCAACTGTTCATTTGTGGGACATAAGTAAATTGTGTTGGACAAGTGGAACGGGACCTTAGACTAATAGAGACGTTGCAGAGAGGAAAGTACTGCAGCTCGAGCGGCTAATCACATGAACACGGCGAGGCGGCCGAGCCAAACGGCGGCGCTCGTTCATGACTCGCTCGCAGTGCACGCACACGCGGTACTCGTTCATGTGTTGGCCCAAATACATCCCAGAATGCACTCTGATCCATTCCCGGAAGAAGGGGTGAAATCGCCTCATGCGCTGGGTGAGCAACTCAATGCAAGTGGATGGGAGGAGAAATCCGGTGACGTCTCTATTATACATAACTCTATGGACTAGGGATGCCACAAAGTGACCATCAGCCAAATCGAAGTCGACAGCTCTGCCGATTAATAATCGATTAATTTAACCCACCCCCCCCCCAATTAAAAAAAAAATCAATATCAGATAAAACTTTTTAAATGTTATATTATGCACATGCCATGGTCACATAACCATTATATGTTGAGTGCATGCTTTGATGGTTACAGTTTTATAATCAGTTTTGATGAGTAAACCTTTGTGGAGATCTTCTCAGTTCTCATTGTATGCTAGTTACTGCCATTCAGGATGGAAAATGAAATCCATTTGGATCTGGGGAGAAGTAGTTTCATAAGGGAATGGTATGAAGTACTTGATATAAACAGAAAACGTTCAGTTCACTAGTCTACACTCTACTCTACACCTGCCTTCATTTCATCTGATTGTCTGTCTGGCAGGCACTTAACAAGCGATCGTTAACTGTGTCTTTTAGAGAGAGGGGCAGAGAAGAGTGGCTTTGCTCAACTTGATTTATACTTATATTCTCCACTCTGATGAAGGTACATGTTCGATATATCATGCAGCCTTACTTATTAGCCTATATTTTGGCGATTAAAAGAAAAGAAAAAAAAGGAAAAAAAACTTTCGGAAACTCCGACGATTAATCGGAAAATTGATTAATCGGCGGCATCCCTACTATGGAAGAGACGGGGTTAGCAACTTATTACTTAAGTTGCTATTAAATGCCTTGATGTCATATTCGACCATAGGCGTAATATTGCCTATCATTTTGTTATTATTTGTGTCATGTTATTATGTTATGTGTTATGTTATAACAGCTTTAACACATCTTGCAGGAAAAGAGACAATGAGAGAGTTTTACAACAGAAAGCCAACTATTAGGGGACTAACTGTTAGGGACTGTCCCACGCAAGGGGGGGAAACTGGTCACCTTACCGTCACGCGATAACCTCTTCCTATTGGCTACTGTAAATGCAAATCAATGAGTGTTACTGTTATCCATTGACAATGCAATCAATGCCCACTTCATAATAAAGACTAAATACTTCACTACTTTCCTAATGGATACTGCACCTTTATGTGCAAGAATGATTCCGATGGGTCTGCTCTGTGTGCCATCGATTGCATCTGTTCTAGCAGACGCACAGCCTCTCTGTAGACTAGAGGAACGCTGTGTGTGACATGAAATAAAGCCACGTATGCATGCAGGAAAATGGACCGCCAGTCTGTCTTAAAGGGGAGTCCAGTCTAGTACCTCCCTCCAAGAGCGGTTATATAATATTCCTCGGGGGGGTGTTTGCCTGCGCTGACCAATCTCTTGCTGTATGCGAGTGTGCTACGTGTGTATTGTACACACACTGTACAATATACAGAAGAGGACACATGCACACACACACACACACACACACACACACACACACACACACACACACACACACACACACACACACACACACACACACACACACACACACACACACACACACACACACACACACACACACACACACACACACACACACACACACACACACACACCCCTTCTGGACACGAATCAAACCAGATGTTTTCATCATGATGTCAAATATCTGGTCTCAAAGCACCACGGGAAAGGAAACGACGTGGACTGAATCCCAATGTGAACTGTTCTCTTTGCAACAGAGGAAACATTCTAACAACAGTATGACATCTTTTACCACAAAAAAGGACACGAGTGGCAACTGTACTTGGGCTGCTTTTTTCAGTCAACAGTCTCTACACCGAAAATTGTTGATCAGTGCGATAGTGCACTGTTGGACACAGATGTCACGATGAGTGATGACTATAGCTGCCAACACAGCTACTGCCGTCTGGAGTGGCTGCCTGTACCCTATCAATCCATTTATCTGTCTGGAGTGGCTGCCTGTACCCTATCAATCCATTTATCTCCCACACAGTGTGGTCAGCTCAAGTCCTAAGCAGTTCTAAGCCACCCAACAAACTGTCGTTGCTGGCAGGCATATAGTAGTGAATAGCAGTTCCAATGTTTTTTGGGGGTCAGCATTTGGGGTTGCTGACCCTTAGAAGTGCACTTTATTATGTCATTGTAAAATAAAGAGCATTCCTCTCATGAAGTAGCTTATGATAGGGTATGACAACGTTTCACAAATCAAAGCTGATTTCACAAATAAAATGAAATTTGTGAATGAGCATAGGATCAGATTGACCCCATGTATTTCACTTTCAATTTAAAATTAGATCCACTTGAGTAATAACAGAATGTACCAAATGTATGTTAATTAACCATGCAAACAGTCATCTACTGTATAATTAATTCACGATAATTAAACATCATGAGCTTACAATTATAGACACAGATATGACCCAAATACCCTTCAGCGAAAGGGATTATGTGATTGTTATTTTGCTGAAGTGGTGTGAGCCTTTCAAATTAGGACTAAATGGCATTATTAATCATTGTGATTGGCTTGATCCGGATGCAAATAGCCCATTTAGAGAGGAATCAGGGATTCTGATCTTCTGTTGGCAATGTATGTAAGCCCTGGTGGGCTTACATACATCTGTAATGAGCAGGTATCCGGGTGGTCGTAGAGGTAAAACACTCATCCACCACCACAGACACACATTTAAATTTCTTTCAAACAAATCACTCTAGGGTGTTTTCTTATTTTTTGGGAGGGGGATAAAAAAAGAGGAACAAGTAGCAGACTGGTATACTGTACATGGTTTCTAATGTCAAATGTAGCTTTTTGGAGCTCTTTGGCAAAATGGGAATCCAATGCTTTATACGTTTGTATGTTTTATATATAGATTTAGTTTTACTTATATTTGAAAGAAATGTAAAAAATAAAAATAAACACCAAATGTATTGCAGCACCATGGCATGTTCTCTGTTAGGGTTTTGAGGTGGAAAGATAATTATGTCTTAAATATTGTTATGGGGAGGTTTACACAGAATTGTCAGCTTAAGTTGATTTGAAAGGGGATGTCTGCTCTATTGTGGGATGGGCTGCTGTCCTAGTTGTCTCTGCTGGTCCTCTCTACTGCTGCTGCCAACACACAAGGCGGATTAATGTGGTCCCTGAGAACTAGACAAGCCTAATTTTATTTAATTTACTTAGTATGGCCGTAATTCGTCCGTTGACATCTGTAGTAATGAGAGGGGTTTATGCTAGGTTAGTATGTTTGTTTCCAAAAGGCTTGCTCTGTAATTTACCATTACTTGCTCTCTCTCAGTTTATTTCCTTCATGTATCTCTTATGCTCTTGATCTCATGTTTAGTTCAGTCAGCATTCGTGACATGTTCTGACATTTTCTTCATGTTAGTAGTCTAGTCATTGATAGAAATGGTAGAATCATCTGACCTCTGCTGTCTAAGGTTCAGTAACTTAATCATTCCTGGTCAAATCTGCCATCCCAGACCATCATTTACTGTATTAACACAAAGTGTTCTCCTGGGTTGCATTTGTCATTACATTTTTCATACAGGTAATCTCACTCTTTTTCGGTAGGTCAAACTGAAATCACAGATGTGCTTATTTATTTATGTAGCCTTTTTTATTCTTTGCATGTGCACTATTGCTTAACTATAACTACACAGCATAATGCCAAGTGTAAATGTAATTCAGAAAGTCAAAATGTTGAAACCTTTTATACAATAACATTCATTCACTACACTGCCATGTAGTGAATATTTGTTATGCCCTATTTTATGTCATTTTATTAGTGTTTCACATGCCGTGTCGTTTTATTTTCTCCTCGTGTTCCTAGAGACGGGTGGCATTTGCATCGCTCCGAGGCCATCAGAGCCAGACGCAGAGATTTTCCCAGGAATGGCCATGAGACCGTTCTTCGGCATCAGGCCGGTGCTTATGGACAGTGAGGTAGAGTGCTTGTGTCTTTGTGCCACCCTTGCAAGTGGGCGGGAGAGGGTGGGGGATTATGAAACAGGCAGATTGGGATTATGAAACAGGCACCAGCTGTGTCACTTTTGATACTCGCCCCACTCTTAACGCCCCTAATTGTTCCATCCCTCCAATCAATCCCATTCTGTTGGTGCCAAATGCTCCATTAAACACTTTCAACCTGGTGGGTGTCCTTATCCCCATTCTGGGCACGTAATTAGAGGCATATAAAATACGAATAATTGTTTATTAGTTTATTATTTTTCAAAAAGAGCAGATTGGCTATTTATTTAGGGCTTAAAGGTATATTCAGTGATTTCACTCAAAAAACCTTAGGTTTCGTTTTTGGCTGGGACCTAAGCCTTTCATCCAATCAGGATAGAGAGCCAAAAACGAAACCTAAGGTTTTTTGACCCCCAGGGGTTAACTGGGGACAGGGAGGAACTCCTTATATGGTCAGCACACTCTATAGTAGAAAGGATTATCACAACAAAACAAAAAAATAAGTGATATTTGAATTAAGTGAAATCACTGAATATACCTTTAAGTTAGTTTTCATTAGTTCATTAGTTATTTTTGCTCTTGCTCATAAAATCCACAGATTAGCCTGACCGTTGAAGTGCTGTCTCTGCACACACATGTTCATCATTAACACTATTGGTCAAATGGCCAATCATATTGAGGGGGACACAATTCCAATCATATAGGGATATTAATAAACAAATGCTTGCTGAATATTCAATACTTAGTTGCATTAATTACTTTAACCTTTGATCTTACGTTGCTGCAACCGTTATGATCCAGTGTGGTGAAAAGCAAAGTAGACACTATTTGATTGTAAAATTAGTATTACGTATTCTGCTCAATGTTAATGTTTTCCCTTTTAATTGTCCCTTTGTACTCGCATTCATTTAGCACTGTGTGACAATAGCCGTTTTATTTTGCGTTTGTTGTTTTTAATCTAGGGCAAGGAGCTGACTGCCAACGAGACATCTGGAGCTCTGTGTATTGCACAGCCTTGGCCTGGCATGGCCCGAACCATTCACAATGACCACCAGAGATTCACTGAGACCTACTGCCAGCCTTATCCTGGTATGTTTATCCTCCTAGTTAGAGTGGTTCCCAAATGCTTTAGCTCGAGACCCAAAAAGATAAATGTGAAGTCTACCCAAACCAGTAAAAATAGCCGATTTACAAGCTCACATTGGTTGTTTTTTTTACTTTTTGAAAATCTTTTAAAATAATAATAGGCCTAAATAAAGTGTAAAGTGTGTCTATACCGGTATATATATATATATACACACACACACACACAGTATATACTCGTGACCCTTAAAATGGGTCTGTAACGCACTGTTTGGGAAATAGTGTCAGACTGTACATCCGTTATTCTTTCTAGTTTCTACTGTCTCAATAACAAACGATTAACTTTAGGATGTTCATATAGCTGCTCCCTCCCTCCTTTTATCTAAAGGCTACTTCTTTACTGGTGACGGTGCCTATCGCTCCAAGGACGGCCACTACCAGATCATTGGCCGTCTGGATGATGTCATCAATGTGAGCGGCCACAGGATTGGAACAGCAGAGCTGGAGGATGTAGTGGTATGTACAGTCAATGAGTAACTGCACATCTATCAACGACTTTTTGAGAATTTGCTTTTATCTTTGTCAAAAAGTGCCAAATGGCTGGGCTTACACATTTCTAGATGTTCATTACACGAACTCCTGCAGCATCCATAATCTGGGAAACTAATAAGCGAACATTCAGCAAGAATGAAAGAACATTCACTGAAAATACATAAAATAGAAAAAATAGCAAATATATGGTCACGTCATGTTGTCCTGCATTATGAGCCTGTCGGCAAGATGTTTTTGCTATTTGGCGTACAATGCTGTATATGGGAGTTTAAGTGATGACATGAATCTATCAGTCTAGACATGACCACTGACCAGCGACAAGGTAGCGAGTGGGAAGCAGAGAAATGCAGAGGATAGAAAGTCTGATGGGTTTAGGGTTCCAACAAGATGCACAAGCCTTGGATACGGAGACCCTCCCTGTCTTTGGTCTACTACAGACTCCCAAGAAAAACAATAAAGACCTCATTGTCACAGAATTGCCTGGGATGAAGCACACAGAGCACATAAGTGAAAAAATAAATGAGCAAGATGCTCATCTTCCCAAGGGAAATCAGCCCCATTTCTTTGCAGCCAGATAGCAGATATAGCAATGTGGAGCCAAGTTGCGGAAGGCAACAAAGGAGAACGAAGCAGCAGAAGAATCTGAAAAAGTACGCTAATGGCTGTGTCTCAGCCCGTCTCCTTCTTCTTGGACGAGACCAGACTACCTCTGAAGAGAGAATACTGTACTGTATGTAAGCAAAGTTACCATGTTTACCCAGGGTAACTGGACTAAGCTCAAGAACTTGTTTACAGCCAGGCCCTGCTCATAGAACATTTTATGGTAGGGGTTCAATGCCTTGCTCAAGGGCACTTCAGCGGTGGTAATTTTAACGTGCCGGTCCGGGGATACGAACTAGCGACCTTCCGATATCAAGACCGCTCCGCAAACCGTTCGGCCACCGCTGCCACCGTATAGCTGTAGGGTGTGGCAGGGAGATATCCCTGCCATCCTGTGGGAGATATCCCTGCCATCCTGTGGGAGATATCCCTGGCAGGGAGATATCCCTGCCACCCTGTGCTAAGAGATGATCCGGGATAAAAGCGTGAAACATCCGTGAACATTGGTCCCCAGCTAATGACCCTGCAGATAATCAGTGACCTTGCATATTGTCGCCGTCGGGTGGAAACCTTGCTGTTAAATACTAAAATATTTATAAAACCAGCACTTTCATTTAGTAGGGCACTATCTTGTAAAAAAAAACACTGAAGAACCCCCAGCAGTTTAAGGATTAATATCAGGCATTCAGAACTTGACTGAGGATTCGAGGAGGCATAACCTGCCCTTAACTCACAATGTACAAATTTGATCATTGTAAATGCATTTTACAGTACTTTAAGCTCAAACAAATACTTATTTGTCCTGTAAATCGTTGAACTTGATTTTGTATCATTGACCCTCTGTTGTAGAACCAATGCCCTGGGGTGGCTGAGTCTGCTGTCATAGGATACTCACATGACATCAAAGGGCAAGGTGAAGTGAAATCTTTTAAAGGTGTCATCAACTATTCAAAATTGTGCATTCTGAGAACGCAATATACTGTGTAGCCATTGGAAGCAGGACGCCAAGTGTGAAATATGTAGCATTTTGCAATCTCATAGACCATAATCCTCCAATAGCTGTACATAAAATAAGTGCCAATGCTCTTCATAATATGAAGGAAATGTAATGTAATTTTATCTTTTGAACACATTCTGTGTTCTACCCTCACCTTCTTCCCATGTTGCACCATGGAGATATTCCTTATGGCTGTCTCTCTTTGCCTTGCCAGGTGTCTATGCATTTGTGGTGCTGAAAAAGGGAGTGAAAGTCGAAGAGGCTGTCCTGACCCAGCAACTGAAAGAGATGGTGTCTAAAAGCATTGCCAAGTATGCCAGTCCAGACTTCATTCAGGTGGTGTATTAAAATCTTTTCTAAAAACAAAGCAGTGATGAACTGAGAACAGAATGTTCGTGTCAGTGTTGTGGGCTTGTTTTGGATCGCTCTCCGTTTCATGATGCGCTGTTTGGAATTTGTACAGAACTTTGCTAGTAATTTGTACCTAGAACTTTGCTAGTAATTTGTACCTAGAACTTTGCTAGTAATTTGTACCTAGAACTTTGCTAGAAGTTTGTACCTAGAACTTTGCTAGAAATTTGTACCCAGAACTTTGCTAATGCAATATGTGATCACTGTAGATACTCATATTAACAGTTATGGAAGAGTTAATATCAGAGCAGTTTGTTATTCACGGGATTAGCATCTGAATACAGACCAATAATCGGCTAATAAACAATAACCAAGGCCAGATGGAACAGACTCCACAGTGACACATGTGTCACACACTAGCGTGACTGGAGACCAGAAAGGTTGGATTTCCTGATGCCCCCAGATTAGATCAGTAAGGCTTGGTTTATAGTACTAATGTGTGCGTGGTGTCTCATGCTGCAAATAACATATCTGCATTCTGCAATGTTGCAGAGCCACGCGTTGTGACCTTGTGAACTTGTCTATTCGCTGTGCGCAACTAAGTATAAATCAGGTTAATGAATTCAGACCCGGTTAATTCAGTAATTGATGAAACTTAGAAACTGATGTAATATGTACAATTATTTAACACATGGATCATCCACGACTTCTGTATGTCTTAATGGTCTTTAGTTGCTTAACCAGTTTGTTTTCTCATAATAGCTTGTCCACCGTCTACCAAAAACACGCTCAGGCAAGATAATGCGTAGGGTGCTGCGCAAAGTGGTGGAGCGCGACACAGACGGGTTGGGTGACCTCAGCACACTGGACGACCCCTCCGCTGTTCAGGAGGTCATTCAAGGTCACCATCAGCTCTGTGGTGACCAACAAAGGCAATGACCTTGGAATGGCAAAAACCTGACAGACTCAACTTCCATGTCAACGGTGATGCTCACAATTCCCATGTCCCAACCACACGCACAAATGACCAATTAATTCCTCTTAAATCACATTCTTGAAGGATGAAGAACAATTCAACATGTTTTAACCTTTCTTGTTTGGGTATTGTGAGTGCTGTTAACTGGTATAATGCATCAATGTACTGTACACCAAATCATGTAGTGAATTTCACATAATCGCTTTAAAGTTTAATTTAAGCTGATGTTAATCAACTGAAGTTTATCCCCAGTCATCATCAACATTCAGACAATATAAAACGGAGGAACATTGTTTTTAAACCACGTATTTCAATGTAATGCCTGTAAACAAAAGATAATAAACAATATTGACAATTTGCATATCAAAACTAAATTTGACTGAATCTAACAGGTTAATTTCTCATTCCTTTGTCAGTTTTAGTGTTCACGATGATGATACTTCACATGGCCACCCAAAGTTTTTCACAAAGCACTAAGGCACATTTTGGTTGGCTGTTATGAATCAAAATGACAGAACTAAGCATTGATTAGTGTCTACATCGGGTGCTCGTTCATCTCTCATGTCATATTCCTTCTGCTACAATTGCTTTGGGTTTTAGTTCCGTTTTAAAGTAACTTATTTAAAACGTATTTAAAAACAACTAAAAAAATTGTAGTTAAGAGTACATTCATACACATTACAAGGTCAAATCAATCATGTGTCGTTAGTTACCAAGAACCCCTTCAGCGGGGAACGCAAGTACAGTTTAGATCTGGACCAAACAAACAAGCCTGACTCTATCGAAACCTGTGCACATTCTGTCTCTAGCCCGGCGCAGGCCTGTCCCATTGCCTTTGTGCCCCAGACCTTTGTGTTGTAATTTTGTTTCATGATTTGTTTTAACTGTCATTTTGCTAAATGAAATAACTACACACATTATTTTCCATTTCAAAATGAATCAATTTTCAATTTAGGCATTTAGCAGACACTCTTAATGGAGAGTGATTTACAGTAAACAAGGAAAACACAAGGCATTAAGGCAATACATCAAATGCATAATTATAGAAAAATAAGTAATCTAAGATAATAGGCCATTCTAAACAGTATAATATGAAAACTTCCTAAAAAGGGTTTGATTGAAAAATAATCGGTGGGATCTTTCTGAATAGGCCTAACTTCCTCTCACGAAGGACTCACAAAGCGAGTGTATGGGGGAAGGCAGCAAAAACCTGGCATTTAAAATTGTAACCATTGATTGACATAACTGATACAAGGATTTAACAATCCACCAGAATATGCAGATTAGAGAAATTTGAAAGATTGAAAGAAATACTGTATGTTCAGAATCAGGATCTTACTGTACTGTATGTTCAGAATCAGGATCTTATTGAAATAACGTATCTTACACGCAACTACCGACCCAAATGATTAAAAACAACAAAACAAAAATACATTATATCTGCCCACGGCACACTGGCACAACTCTGGCCCAGGCCCAGGCCCAGTAAACATGTAAACATTGCAGAGGTTTGGGAGAGTGACTGACGCTCACCTCTTCTCCCCAGGTTTCTCTAGTATGTGCAGAGGTCTTTCTAAGGTCACATGCTTGCTTCTCTGAGAACTAGGTTTCCACCACTGCCTTTCAGCTTGCTCAGCTCCCAGCGGCCCTCGCCACACAGCTTCAGCTGGACGTCATGGAACTGTTGTAGAGGCAGAACAACAAAGGGTCAGCTTCAGGCAATACTTTACACTGGGCATTATACAGTATATGCACATTTAAAGGGGAACTTTGCCGATGCTAAATGCCAACCCTATATGTCCCATTTTGAGGAGAACGGGTGAAGTTCACTTCCCAATGCGCTCTGTGTGTCAAGAGTATATGTCCACACATAGATGAGTTTACGTGGGATGAGTTTTACATACTGTAGGCAAATTCACGTGGTCTGTAGTCTATCCCTATCACTACATACAGTATGACTAAACAATCATCCCTTCTTCTCAGGCTAAGAAGACTTTGGAAACCCCAATCAAAGCTGCAAAAATATGTTTGCTAAAAGTAGTAAGTAACCCTGTGTGGTACAGTATGTAGTATGCATGCCATGCATGTTTTACTCAACCTTTTCCAGGCTGCTGCGGTGTCCCAGACTGACCAAGGTCATGCCCAGCTGTTTACAGGCTCGGTACAGCTGTGACTCTGCCTCCTCTGTAAGAGCACTGGTGGCCTCATCCAACACTGCACAATATAAACACAATACAGCTTATGTTATGCGAATACCAGTCTTAAAGGAGAACACCACACCAAAGCACACTGGCCATGCATCTACCTTCATCCCTGTGCCATCATCCATAGTGCCCTTGATTTTTCTCATAGATGCCCCCTCCTCTACATCTCCCTCTGACTCCCCCCTCCCCTCCCACAGCTTGCATTTGCGCATGTTGTCCTCCTTCTAATGTGGGTATTTAGATAGCTCCAAACTTTATTTTTTTTTCACGTATCGTATTATTATAGTATACTGAGACTCACGCATGCGCAGTTTTCACTCTAGGCCAGCCGTTACATGTAATCCCAGACGTAGTCGATTCCAGACGAGATTCTCGCGAGACGCGCGAGACTTCAAGCTGGAGCGCTCCTTTCAACTGTGATCCACTATCTCTCCCAGTCTCCCTCTTGTTTGTTTACATGCAATCTGATGACTGATCGCGTCGCATCATTATAGTCCTTATCTTTCTGTATTATTAACAAACTAGACTAGTTTCATAATGGCCGAAGTTGAAGAAGATGTTGAGTATATGTCTGAAGATTTTGAATATGGCGAGGAGCCCTACTTATACGAGCCAGAGTATACCGACGAAGATATGCGTCTAATGGAGGAGGCACGGATGAACGAGGCAGCTGGTGGTTCTACTGTTCCCCTTCCAGGCGTACGGCAGAGAACCGAGGATTTATTTTGGTGTTCATGTGGAAACTGCGATTTAAAGCCATTGGAAGTGGAATGTAAATGCAGCAGAGAATGGGAAGAGTGGAGGTCGAAGCCTGTATAGTGATGATGAAAACACAGAGACAGTAGGTGTTTCTCGTCGTCGCTCATGCATCACAGACAATGCAGATCTACCTCTACCCCATCTACTCGACAGAGGAGTATTGGAATTATTTTTTCTGACCAAGAAAATAAACTGGGACAAACGACCAAAACCAGAAGGAGAAGACGGGCACCTATCCGTTGAGTAAGTATAGTCTACAACAACGTAGCCTACTATTATAATTACTAATACCTACAATGATTATACATAAGTGAATAACGGATCTAAATCTAATCATTCACCATTACATGACTTGTATTTATGAACGTTGACATTCTGGAAAATAAATGCATGCAAGCAGGGAGGCTATTCACCCCCTCCCCCTGAATATTATACCTCAGATAGAGGCCTATATCTACCAAGCATACACATTGTTGTAAATTGTAATCCTATTGTAATCCTTTTCTAAAACTTTTCTCTTCGAACACAGGCAATGCAGACTAGCCTCCTATAGGATTGTGTTGGAGTTCGTCCTCCGTGGAGAAACGCTTGGGAAAGGCAACAGAATTGTTTTGCCATCATGTTTGGTTTCCAAAATAAGAAGCATCTACCCCTCACCATCCGGGCTGTATCGTGGATTCTTAGAGGAAGCAGGAGATATCAGTGTTGGTTTTTCCTAGAGATGAATAGCCTAATTTCTACAATGTTTCTCTCCCTTGTTCATTTCAATCCATTTTCAAATTGAAAGTAAATTACAATATAACGACTGGCTTTTATAATGTTGTCATTATAATTAATAAATGTCACTGTTATAAAAACCTATTTGTATTATTTATAATTTCCTTCCATGTGACTATAACAGTTGCCATAGAAATTCATGCTGTTGGCTCATTATTTATCTAATCTAAATGCCAGTGTTATTTCAAATATAATTCATTATATTGTATTTCTATTGATACTATATATATTAATATTTTAACATTGTACTATTGACAAACCTTTAAAATAATGTCAATCATACATACTATTTTGGGGTGCATTTTTTAAATGAGTCACAGAATGACACGCTTCAGCCAATATGCTCAATTCTTATTGGAAGTAACAACAATATAGTGTTACACAGATTCAATACAGGAAAATGAATGAAAAAAATATATATATATAATTTGTATGTAGATAAGTAACATAAGTCTGGAGTAGGTAGTTATAAATTGACGCAGCACCATTTTAGCAGTAGTAATTCCCACTAGTTTGGCATTTACATTTTTTATTCAAAGTGTTCAATGTGCAGTGAAGTCAATAGTATTTATCGGCACGGTGGCACATTCAGTAGTGCTGTTGCCTCACAGCTACAAGGTCCTGGGTCAGACCGTGACCCTTCTTTTTATGTAGCGAGGCAGTAGTTTCTTCTTCTTGTTGTTTTGGACGAAAATCATCTGCCTTGAAGTGATCGCTGCAAATAATGCGTCCTTGAGTCTGCTCATCTGAGCTATTGAGATCCATCTGTAGTGCTAGAAGCCAACGTCTCCTCAAAGTAGGTATCGCATGAAAACTTATCGCATGAAAACTTTTTCTCTTTAGAGTTGACCTAGTCTTTGCGGTTGAACAGCCTGGATATATACAACGAGGCATGTTGTTGCTCAAATAAATGAAACTAGACAACTAGTAGGAATGCTTGACACGCGTGCGAATGTAATTAAACAATGTAAACACAAGTGGTAGGCGGCGGCGTGGAAGAGCAGAGCACAGAGTTGAGTTGACAGGAGCTTGAAGTCTCGCGCGTCTCGCGATAATCTCGTCTGGAATCGACTACGTCTGAGATTACATGTAACGGCTGGCCTAGAGTGAAAACTGCGCATGCGTGAGTCTCAGTATACTATAATAATACGATACGTGAAAAAAAAAAAAAGTTTGGAGCTATCTAAATACCCACATTAGAAGGAGGACAACATGCGCAAATGCAAGCTGTGGGAGGGGAGGGGGGAGTCAGAGGGAGATGTAGAGGAGGGGGCATCTATGAGAAAAATCAAGGGCACTATGGAGGATGGCACAGGGATGAAGGTAGATGCATGGCCAGTGTGTTTTGGTGTGGTGTTCTCCTTTAACACTGGCTACAAAATAGGTGCAATAATAATAATCAAATGTTATACAGTATATCTGCACTTGAATTAAAACTATGACGCTGATTTTACCCATTAAAACTGGGAAAGCATCTGTGTTATTTTATACTTTAAAGGGCTATTAAAAAAAAATCTTATTATTATTATTTTTTAAAGCAAATATTTTTAACTGCAATCTTTGCTTTTGGGGGTCCCTGGAATAAAATATTTTGAAATGGTGGACCAAAACTGTAGAAAATACTTTTTTATTTTTTAGAAGACAAATCTTAATGAGGGGGACAAAATAATTGCAATAATATTAATAATAATAATATGTTATGATCAATATATCTGCACTTGAATTGAAACTATGACATTGATATGAAAAGATAGAATATTGCCAACATAATAAGAGGGAACACATGAACTTTGTATAGGGAAACAGACCTGCATATTTGGGCTGCAGGTAGAACAGTCGTGCGAAGCTGAGACGTTGCATCTCCCCCGGAGAAAGGACATCATACCTAAAGAGAAAAGAGAGAGAGCCACAACATTTCTTTTAGAATAATTTGGTCTAGTTCATTATTTTACACAACTCAATGTGACACATGAAATAATGATAAAATCCTCAGTGTGTGTAACTCTGAGAGTACAAATGTAACCAAATGTACACATTTTTTTTTAGTTTTTGGCTTTTTGCCTTTATTGATAGTTACTAGTGAAGATAGACAGGAAAGAGGAAGGGAGAGACATGCAGCAAAGGTCGTCATGAACGGGACTCGAACACGCGACACAGCCTATATGTGGCATGCATCTGGACCACTAGGCCAGCGGGCGCCCCAGAGTGCAATTTTCTATTCCCGGTTTCACTCTTACCAATTCCACTCCACCGTCTCGTCCAACCCACCGGTACGCTTCAGGAGACTGGACTGGAGAAAATGGCAGAAATCTGGCTTTATACAGTGTTGCATCCAAGGTGAATTAGTGTCAGCTTGAAGGTAACTGCATGCTAGAACCCTCAAGAGAATCACATACGTTTAATACGGCCGTCAGTTATGGACAATGACAGTGGGTGCAGAATACTGGTATTGAATCCTGTATGAAGTTTAATTCAAATCGGACTCTAAATGAAGGGTGATGACAAAGGGATTGTCACAATGTCAAAATGTGTTGAACCCAAAATGCAGAGTCACGACTCACGACATACAACCAGCGGAGTAGTGTTCAAACACTAATTAATTAATTAAATGCAGAACAAAAGCAAGGCAACAAAAACGGGCAGAGGATAAGTAATCCCAAAATGCAAACACAAAAAGGTATGAGCAAGTTACCAGAGGTATTCAAGGCAGGGTCCAGAGGAGCAGAGACACAGGCAAGAGCTCCAGGGTAGACAACATAACAACAACGTATGAACTGACAAAGTGTGAGTGCAATGAGTCCAGTTATATATGGGGCAGGCTGATTGTCAAAGTGTTCACAGGTGGGATGACGAGGGGGTTGGAGACAGGTGAGTGAACTGACTGTGTGAGTGGAAGGGAAAGTGGGAGTGGCCAGGTCTGACATGGTCTGTGGAGAGACAGATCCTAACAGGGATATTGACAGACGGACGGACGAATGGCAAACCGTAAACCAGTTTGTTTTCACTGATATTGTTACATTTACAAGTATAATAGAAGCATGCAGATGTGCCATTCCAACTCTTCACGATTTCCTGATTGTTTCCTGAAGATATTCAGAAAATGCATGTTTTCCCTGCAGGTTTTATTCACTGAATAGCCTTGCTAATTCTACTGCTTTGCTACTGAACATAAGTGTCTAGCAAGAGGAACTCTTATCTGAATAGAATTAACATACATGTATAACACCTTAGCAAATGCCCCCCTTTCTCACTGACGATGTTCTGTTTCTGACAATGCAATCTACTGAATTGTCAATGGCAGGACATGCAAAGTTCTCAAACAGCACATCTGCACATCAAATTTACTCACCACTCCTGCTAGCTCTAGAAATTGTATAATTCTGTCATCATCCACACCCCCTGAAAACAAGACAGCAACATGAGGCCAATACTCAGTGACTGAACAAATAGCTGCCAGTGTGTGTAGTGCAGTGGTAGTTTTATACAATACTATAGCTATATACTATAACTATAGCTGCAGATTTCACCATCATACCTGATGCAGGGTAAATATCTTTCAAAGGGTAGATCACCTGTTAAAAGAAAAAACAGTCAAACGTTAGTAAGAACTAAGTGTTCCTTTTGTTTTTTTGTTCCATGAAATATTCCACACAAAATGTGGAAGCATCTGTGACATTCAGACAAAAAAGTAAAAAAAAAAACAATACAAGCTCAGAGCGTGGCACTTTGTGCTGTGCTGCGAGCGTGTACATCTGCTCACATCTGTGTGAGACTGAACTGCTGATTTTGAAAGCATTTGTAGAATCGGCCTCAGGTCTTAATGTATTAACACTAACAGTGCAAGGAGCAAGGCCTCAAAGGGAAATACCTGTTCACGAAGGGTTCCATCAGTTAGGTAAGGCTTCTGGGGCAGGAACATAATGCCCCTGGGTCCGAAGCATGTGGTCATCTGAACAAAACCTGGGGAAAGGCAAAAACATGTGAGTAAACCTCAAGGATAGGAATGGGAATCATCTTCTTGTACACAGCTCTCCCTGCCATGCCACCGTACCGCTATCTGCCTCCCAGAGGCGGTTGAGGACCCTCAGTAGAGAAGTCTTGCCAGTTCCTGTGTTCCCCACCACTAGCAGGTGATTTCCCTGGCTGATCTTCAGGTTCAGGTCCTTCACCAGTAGTTCCTCCGAGTAAGGTGACCTGTAGGACAGCCGGTCCAAGATGAAGGCTGTGTCTGTCGGTCCTCCATGGATATTAAAGTCACTGTGTGGAGGAAGGAGATGGTGGTGGGAAAAATACTCCTGTTTAAAACATTTACTTGAGTTAAGGAATTGACATTCAAATATGCTTGCAGTACGTAAGTAAAACCATTCGCATGTAAAAAACAGGATTCAAACTTTTTCCAAATATAAAATAGGTAGGGCTGTCAAATGATTAATCAGATTAAAAATGAATTAATCACCATTCTAACTATGGCCAAAATATGCCCTTTTCTTGTGGGAACAGAAAGATACTCTAGCTCTCCATGTCTCTCTGTCTCTCACCTCGTTGCCATGCTATGTGAGCCACTACTCAATATTGTGCACCCTTTTATGGCAATATAACCAACTTGTGTTTTTTCCCCATCGGACTAGATAGGGCTTCTCTTTCAATCTCGATTGGATCTATCAGCCATCAGTTACCAGACCGATGACTAGTGCAGAGGGTATGGAGCGGGTCATCTAACCATGCATTAATTGCATATTTGTTTGTCTAATTAATTTAATAATTTCATCGTTTTTTGACAGCACTAAAAATAGGGCTTAAGCAGTTAATGTATATTTGCCTCTAAGACGCTGTGGAGACTGGAATGGAAGTAAACATGCCTCAATATTGTACTTATTTGAGTCAATACAATACACAGTACATTCCACAACTGAGAATAAGACCAAAGAAGGAAAGACTTCTTCATGAAAGGAGTTCTTTAAGACATCATCTCTGACCTTGGCTGTTTTAAACATTTTGGGACTCCTTTGCCTGGTGGAAAAAAGCCTAGTCCACCCTGCCCTGAATATAAATGTCGTACAGTAGCAGCCAAGAATGTTAAACAGACACACATAGTTATACCTGTCAAAGTTGTAGCTTTCCCCCGACGCTGGGTCATAATCACACTGCCTGTGCAAGATGTCATCCATTACCTCTCTCAGCTCCCCTATCCTGAGACACACACACACACACACATCTATCATCAAATAGCTGGATCTCAAACACGCACGTGTGCTCCCAAATGAGGCGATGGGTATGCTGTGTGATACCTGTGGGTGTATCCGGCCACATCTGACAGAGTGGTGGACAGGTCTATTAGCTGCGAGAAGCCGTTTATCAAGTAGATGCACACAAAGGCATTCTGACCATGACAGGGACAAAAAGAAAGAAAGACAATTGTGTATTAGCTAAAGAAAGATTTATTTTCCATATTATGTATATAGATGACGGTTCCTAAAATCAATGAGTTGTTCACACAAGCCTTTTGTTTCCTCGTTCCTTCTTTTTTGTGATGATGTTCGATGATTGTGATTGGATCGATGTAATCAATCTACAGTAACGATTAATTACTTAATTACTAAAACTAAGCAACTGAGGAGTAAGATCATTCATTTTGTTGTCCACCCTACTACTGTTTTTATTAAATTCTTTAGAAGAGGCTTTGCTGCCACCCAGTGGTTGAAGACGGAAGGCAAAGAAACACATTGTAGTACAAGCTTGCTTGACATTGTTCAAATACATTTTTAACTTTGACACATTCTGGACAGGCCATGTTCTGATTTGAATTAATTCTTTGAAGCAATCTTTCAGAGACGGATTCAAAGACAGAGGTTCTTACATAGGTATACCTATGATCCTAGGTCGGTTCCTGAGGCACTACACTGTCTCTCTGCATTTGATGATGTATGTATGTGTCCCAAATCGCCCAAAACGCATCTCTTGGATGCGTGCCTACCTTACTAATGAGTGCACTGAGATCACCAGGGCTGAGACCGTCGTAAACACCGGAGAAAATAGGGATGGCGAGGATAACGTAGCTGAGGAAACCTCCCAGGTAGTCAAAGGTGTTCACCCCAACTGAGTAACCAGAGAGAGAGAGTATACGTGAGATTATGATGTTGTTTGTAAATGTTTAGCAGATGCACACATTAACCCAACGCATCTGTGTCACCTTATAGCTTTGAAAAATAGCACTTTAGCTGTTGAAAATGTGGCGCAAATCTTAAAATATATATTCTCTCACAGTGAACATTTTTAACTCATATCTTTTTTGCTATCTGCTTCAGGGAGGTCCCTGGAACAAAATATTTTCAGGTGGGGGTCAAATACAGACAATTCTGGGGGTCCTTAACATGAAAAAGGTTGAGCACCACCGACATAGGTTTTTCAGAAAACTGTTTTAGAAGCCAGGTCTAAATGGGTTAATGGCAGTTGTTTATCAGTGTGTGTGTGTGTGTGTGTGTGTGTTTCTTACTGTAAAGCCAGAGCTCTTTGTTCATCAGGTTCCTTTGTGTATGCAGCAGAGATTGCAGTCTGCGGTCAGTCCTCATGTGCTCCACCTTACCGGCTCTACATTTGCACAGACAGATGCAAGACACTAACACGTACTGTACACATAGTGGGGGCTGGTGTGTAAACCATTATTTGAAGGCACATGGGTCAAATAGTCTTGTTGGCAGTGACTGACAAATTTGATACATTAAAGTGTTCTTTCTATATGTTACTGTACTTCCAAATGATGATCTACAGTCATTTGGAGGTCAAATATAGTATGATCTAGAATCTAAGTAGGAATATTCCTACGGTATGCGCCAAATACCATACACAGAATGTAAGAGCCATGAATTGGTTTATTATGTTTGGTCTATGAAATGATGTTTGGTCTATGAAATGAGTGGGCTGTCACTGGTGATTAACGTGGATGATTGACGGGCATAGGGGCGGACCTGATTCACCTGATTCATTCAATAACTCGCATGTTCACCTGCTTCACACACAGTGAGAAAGAGGGGGTGTGTGGGAAGCCGCACATTTGTTGACCGCTTTATACCGCTTATTTTGCTTTATTTGATTTACTTTATTTACGTTGGATCGCTGTGAATACTTTGCTTTATGTTTGAGCACCGTTTGAGTTATCCACCTGCCTTTAATAAAACACCTTTAACGCATTGTTTTGGACCCAGCGAAATCCTTTTGTTTGCGGAGCGCGTCTAACAACCTGGCCCATCCCATCGCCTCAGTCTCAGCGACTTATTTTTACATCAATCTCCCGTAGTCGCTCAACACAGAACATCTCCCATCCAAATAAAAAAACTAAACAGAACCACAATGTTCATGAGTCTAACCTGTAAAAAGCGGCAGACTCTGCATTGACTCTGATCTGCATGTGCTTGAACCTGGAGGCGGAAAATGATCATTTCATTTTTGCATGAAAGGTTCAAAGCCCATAATGCATTCTCTCTCGACATATCTGTTTGCAGCCTTCAAGGCATCTCCATATCAATCTGTGATTGCAAAGCCAACATTAGTCCCATCTAATTCAGCTGACACATATCCTGTAAAGTTTCCTCATGGGCAAATGGCTCTGAGCCAATGTCTACATGAGCAGTTCCTCTTCAAATGAACGTCTATTCTAAAGGTCTAATAAAGCTGTCTCTACATCGAACTATTCTAGCGATATTCAGAATTGTTGTTGCTACATGCTAATGTCTGTTTACTTGATTCATTCTAAAAAAAAACATACAATACATCTAAGGCAGCATTGTCCATGCATCAACACAAATTGTTTCTTTCACATTGTGTCCATGTGTTGCTTGTTATAACATTTAATTTACCTGAAGTCTCCTTCCAGTTTCTCTTGCTCAAACAGGGTGGCCACAATGGGACCCATAAGAATTTTGTTGGCAATTGTCCCAATCACAAAATAGCCAAATATACTCACAGGGCCAATCCATCCAGTACTGTAAGAAGGAAAAAGTAGATTGGGGTAGATCAGATGTTAAGTAGTATACATAATTACAACACAGTTGCATGAGGTTTAGTCCTATCTTTCACAGGGCAGTTAGGCATTTTCCTTCTATTTCCTGTCTCTCTTAATGGTATACTCTTCAAAGCACAGATGAAAGAAAAGATTGGAATGAAAAAAGCAATGAGAATGAGAGCGTGCAAGCCTTCGTGCAAAAACTAAGATCTAAACTAAGATAATCGCCGATTTCTTTTAATTTTTCAATGACAGATGTAGCCACTACGAACACAGATGTCCCAAGAAACTAGCCACCGAGTATGCTGCGCTCTGAGAGAAAAGCACAGCTGAATTCTTTGTTTTGATGAGCCGTGCCATTATCGTGGTTTAAGCACGGCTAGAAAGCCGTTTCAACCAATCAGATCGCTTCCTCGAAACGACCTGTTGTATAATGGTTGTCCAGTCAGATGTTTTATCAGATTGTTATAATCTCACATGTAGTTACATTGGTCGTTCAGAGCATTGGTAGGTGTAGTAATACAACCTCACCTGTAGTAGCATTGGTAGGTGTAGTAAGACAGCGTGAACGGTGACACTATCAGCCGACTGGCCATGGCGCTCATCTGCTTGCACAGCCTGTCTGCATCCTGGCTCATTCGCTGATCTCTGCAAGTCACACCAAATCACATCATGCAAATCGCCAGAACAAACTAGCCAAACTGCACTATATGATAAAATGTGGTTCCATTTGTACATTCTTCAGAGTTAAATTAACAGAGGCTTTTTACTGTGCCTTCACATAAGACTATAGATAAATATGTCAAGTTGAATATTGAAATGTGTATACTATAGACTACAGATTAAACAATCTACATACTATAACAAAAGGAAGTTGTTGTGGGAATAATAACTTAGGCTTACGGGTTATCTATGTCCTCTCTCAGTACGTTGAGGGTGTAATAGACCTTGCCTTGGAAGTAGTCCGCATGGAGGCTCTCAGTAAGTGTCTGTCTCCAGTTAACATACATTTGACTGCATATATACTGGTCCAGACTTTTAAGCTTAGGCATATGGAGAGAAAGGATAGACACACAGAGGGCGGGAGAGAGAGAAAGCGAGTAAGAAAGGGATATCTTACAACCACAATGTTTACACATATACCATACGAGGGTCATGCAACAGCCCAGTGCATCAGTGGACATGAGATTCCCTCCATCCATGACATATACAACAGACGTGTCCGTAATGCTCGTAGGCTTATCAAAGATCATAGCCACAGACTGTATTCACAGCCACTCGCATGTACATACCCCATATGCTGCATTATGTAATTATGCTTACATTATACAAAGTATGCTGCATAGTGCATACATATCATATTTACAATTAGGACCCATGCATTGCACACAGCACCTTCCAAGCAACTCAAAAGGGTGCTATGTTTCTACATAGCTACGGTATTTCTATACCTCTTACTATTACACAATTCTTTATTTAATAAAAACATTTTCCGATATATATTATATTGCCAAACTGAATGATAATGTATTGTGATAATAAACTAATAATCCAAAATGCAATAATTACAAAACATCTTGTGTAGCAATTCAGGATAGATGTATTGTAAATGGTAGATGTGCAGGAGTCATTCCACTCAAGATACTATGGTGTGGACTGAGATAAGATTTATATTGTCTTTATTTTTAGCATACCTAGAGGTATCAAAATAGTGTTGACATTTCCTCTTGTAGGTCATTATGGGGCAGCAGGTTGACCTGACCTCGTAAAAGAAGACATCGTAAAATAAACCATCGTCTTTTTTATCAACCATAGCAAACAATCAAATGGTAATGGCCCCTATGATTTTATTGTCTCTGTGAGGCCGATGGATGGGGAGATGGACTGTGGAATGCTCTGGATATTAAACATTGTGTAATGGGGAGGAGGCAAGGGCAAGATGCAACAGCTGACCAAATAAGCCAAGTTTGAAGTTTCACGATTCCACAATATTGTGAAATATGAATCACGAATGATAATTCCAATTTCCAAAACCATCCCCTCTATTGGATAACACAATTATTTATGGTAGTTTTCATGTTCTTTTGCGAGGCAGTTGCAGTATCAAGGGATCCATCCTGTTTTGTATAATCCAATCTTCTCAACTGGAGCATGCACTTTAAATAATAAAAATGGACAGGGCCATTATGCCATTACAAGTTGACAACAGTGGGACAGATGTTTTTAAAATGTGCACAATTATTGTTTGATAACAAATTTGGCCTGCTAACTAGTATCTACAGTATTACAGGCTCAGAAATGGATCAGCTTCTTGAGAAGAAGCTGTTTTGTCAAGAGGTGAAGTCTCAAGTATTTACTATTTACAGTTACCGCATTGTCCCGAATATAAGAAGACTCTCATTTTGTCAAGACTCACTTATGGAAAAATAACATTGAATGTCAAATAGTCTAGTCCCAGATTATAATATGGTCCCGTTTTTTGGATATTTCCATTGGTAAAAAACGTATATTCAGGCCAATATGGTACATGATTATGGTTGCCCAGCCCAACGCGTATTCTTCTGTCCAGACAGCTTGGCCTTGACCTTACCATTTCTCTAAATGCTTCTCACTTCTTTAGTGTTATGCAATTTTGTTTTCAGATAATCTAAATGTGAGATAATTTCTCTCTACTGTACGCCTGCTGGCTGTTTTTTGTTTCTTTTAGCCTACTGTTACTGTTAACCAGCTTTGAACTTAACGGGTCCATTTATCTTCTGCTAAAACAACAAACTGTTCTAGGTAGGAACATAAACAAACTTGCTTCTCTTGGGAATCTTGTCTGGAGGAATACTTTTCTTTTTACCTGCCTGCTAAAAGACTTTAACGAGGGCTGTTGGGATCCGGTATAGTTACCTGTTTGATCATGTAGTAAATGGTAACTGGTATTAACATGTTGTTGAGTGTCAGGATGTGAGCATGTGCATTCCCCTGCTGCGTGACGTTTCTAGAAAGGTTTGCCAGTACAATTTGCTTTTACCATTTTTGCATTACGTTAGACATCAACTTACCGTGGAATTGAGCAATATGAGTCCCACAGACAGGGACAAAAGAGTGGTGAATCCTGGGTAATCCTTGTCAGCCAGCACCTTGTAGAACTGGCTTGGAAGAACACCCACTTGGTAAATGATCAGTTGCTCTAATCATGGGAGGAAAAAAAGATGAGTTAACAAATTGCCAAGTAAGTCAAGTAATAATAATAATAATAATAATAATAAATAGCATTTTATATCGCTTTTCTAAGTGCTCAAAGCGCTTTACAATGGTTCATTCATTCATACATGAGAGGTGAAGCAGCGAGCAGTCGACGCCAGCGTCCTCACTTCCCAAGCTCACACTGACCAACTCATTGGGGAAGCAAGTACTAAAGCAAACGAATACAGCTTTGCACAATGTTTTTCCCATGCTTAATATATCAATCTTGAGCTGACACATGAAATGGATAGTCTTAGTCTTATTTGCTATGCCTGGGTGTAAGCTTGTGTCACGTTGTAAATTACTGCTTTTTTATTATGCTAATACAAATGTATTAAACTTTGCCAACGGGAAAGGTTAGGCTACTGTACCTGTCAAAGTAATTCCAAGCAGAGTTCCAAACATCAGCACACTCTGACTTGACCATGATGGAAAAAGCACCTTCTGGATACTGCACAACCTCTGCACAAACCTCCAGTCTAATTTTGGTCTGATGGCAGATGATTTAAATTACAATACAATTTAAATGTATTGAGACAGAAAGTAGCTCATAATAACATCTAACATATGTCTATTGGATATTTATGAAAGAAACACTTTGCAGATAGAAAGACCCAAATAATTAAAGCTTTTCGTACAGCTGCCTGTGTATCCTGCAATGTTGGTGAGTGTGACGTCGTTTAATACTATCCGATAGGACTTTTCTGTTTGGATCTATGGGCTGTCAATGGTTGGTGTGTTGCAAGTTGCAACTCTAGATTCAACCTAGAAACATGACTGTCATAATAATCATGTGAACCATGGCTAGATTCAACGCATTAAAAAAATCTAGTGTTTCAAATTGCGACTAGGCAGATGATAGAGAGAGAGGGCTCAAACTGGGTACAATTAGGGGACAATTACACCGTTAATACAGAAAATGGCCTACTACGTACCATTATATTTCAATATTAATATATTGCTGTATGATATCAGTATAAGCTGGTCTTACCTTTTCCTTTCTCTTACATTTCTCATTCCCAAAGGTGGCATCTGTACAAGCACTGGATGACACTGGGTCACTATTTCTCTAAATTACAGGAGAGTTCATGGATTTTGACAATTAAGGACGCGAACTATAGCTAGACTATAACTTCTTTTTCATTTTCTTTCACGCTACTTCACTTGACTACATACTCATACTGAACTATTTCTGAAAGCAAAACAAATGCTCACGCGTTTAAAACCGGACTTCCGCATTTTTTTGGTGTTTTTTCTTTTCAAAATAAAATATCTCATAACTTCAACTCCATTTAGATTTTCAAAGAAGCCCAGGTATTAGAGGCCATATTATATTTACGTATGCCCAAGCCCATTATTCTATTCTTTTTAAAATTAAAATAAAACTACAGATGTTTTATAAGATCATATAATATATGCAAAGAAATAAAAAAATAAATATATATTTTTTGCTATTATTTTTATTCTCATTTATGTATAGGCCTATTGTGATTATATATTTTTTTGCCATTGTGTGTACAATATTTAATCACATTGTTGACCCAATCACGATTGTTCTTTACATCAGTGTTTCTCAAACGTTTTCATGTCAATAAGGTCCCCCAAATCAATATACACTTCTCTTCACGGGCCAGAGATGTTTTAAAAGTTCTAAATGATAAATGTTCACATCTTATATCTTTTCAAAATTAAAATAAATCTGGAGGCTGGAACCCCTTCAAGGACTCCTGGCCCCTGGGCTGGGGGTGCCCGTACCCCACTTTGCGAACAAGTACTGACTGTACCATATGATACACTTAGTGCTTACCCTCATGTAGCCAGAGTGTTGTCTCTGCTGACTCTGCATGCGTCTTTGCTTCTTATCAGGAAACTCTGTATGTAGGGCAGGCTATATGCTTGAGCATGCAGTTTGTACCACATGATCCACATCTGATTTCATCATGTTTTCTATCCTATTTTACCTACTTCTGTCAGCAGGACTCTGGTCACGTAGTGTGTTTTGTACAGGCTGGCCACAAAAATGGATTTACCAATCATTAATACACTTTAATAGCATGTTAACCACATTAATCCTGTCATCCCTATATATTGGGCAAAACGATTAAAAGTTGAGGCCCTGCATGTGTACCATCTTAGTTACCGTTTGCTAGTCTCCAGTACAAATTCATCCCAAATGAAGCAAACTAACAATAATCCCAAATAATTCTGAATGCATGTTGCAGAGTAAAACCAGCTAGAAGTCACCACATGGTGTATAATCGATGGTTTTGAATGTGCTCATTGCAGTCTGTCAAAGTGGGGCCAGTAACCTTTGAGCTAGACAGATAAGGTTTCACATTCCTATCTGGTCTGCAATCCTCTCGCCTCTTTTGTCTATCCTATTTACTCCAGTTTGTCCACAATACATTTTACAATGTTAAATATATCTTGTCAGTCAGAAAAGCACGGACAAGATATCAATGTTTGAACATACAAGGACATTTCCAAGTGAGGTAGGTTACACTGAATAACAGTATAAACGAAACAACTCAATTATTTAAAATGATTCACTCAAACCATAAAGATAAGCAACAATATGAAGATATAAAGCTAAACAGAAATGGGTAGAAACAATGAATTGTGATTATTGATACTGTTGTGATCCTAAAATATCTTCTAAATGGTATTAACTTGGCAACAAGTGAGTTTCAGTTTTAACATTTTCAATAAATTGCTTTTATTCGTTTTAATCATCATGGAATTTTCAGATGAAACATTTGCTGAATATATTTTGATCAATGATTGATCTTCTGTAGATACATTCTATGTTATTTATTATTAAATGCAAGGGCCCAATGCCCATTACAGATTCCTTAACAGTACAATTCCACTCAATTACATGTTGGTTGATAAAAAGAATACTCCTTAGGGTGGCTCACCTGGTAGAAAAAGATCTTTAGAGATAAGGTGCCATTTTAATGTAGAAACTGCACATTTCACGCAGTGTTTATACTAGTATTGTTTGCCTTCCTTATGGTATAAGGAAAATTCAGTAGTATTTAACAAAACAAGAACACTCAGGAAAGGTTTAAAATGCTAAAGAGGGCAGGCCCCAGAAAGACACAATTAAAACCTACAACACTGTATACAATGTAACGGTACGGCAGTTCTACTTTCATGTGCTGCCGCGCCTGTCTTACATTGCTGGACGGCAGTCCACATACATGACATAGAAATGGAATAGTCAGTGCTTTCATGACCATCCTGGTGACCAGAAGAACAGCCACTCCGATCAGGAAGCGAAGCACGGAGCACATCACCAAGGTAGTGGTTATTGTGGGAAAGGATAAAGGTAATGCTGAGAGTGGGGGATCAACCAACAGTCCCAGCTGATAGTTTACGTGCGTAGCCACGGCAACGCCTACACCAGTGCCCAGGGCTTGAGCGGTGTCACCTCGTGAAGTGCTCCATGAATCAAGAGAGAAGGCCACAAGACCAAGGCTCACATGTATGACCACAATGACAAGTGGTGCGTAGTGGCTTCTCATGTAGAAGTTGTCTATCTGGTCCAAAACGGGCTGGAAGAAGGCTAGGATAAGAAGGGTGTACAGGAAGCCAGTGATCACCTCCTGCAAGAGAGAAACACATGTGTATGAAAAGCACACTCTGAAAGCTAATGGGTGGAATCATTATATGACATTAAATAACAAAGAATTAACATTTTGTAAAAGTAGAAATTTGAATCATGTAAAGGCAATACTTCTTTGAATCTTTTAACTACCAAAATTGAATTAAACTTTAATTGAGATGACTTGTAAGGCATGATGCCAGACAGTATTCAAAGATGACTAGCAACTCTCCTCTCATTTGGATGTGGGGCTTCGGAATGAGTGCATGCGTTTTGTCCGACGGGGCATAGGTCTGATCCATTGGTCCCATCGACTACCTACTCCAAACCCTCACCCTAACCATAACCGCGAGCACGGGGCAGCACACCTAAACCTAACCCCGAGTCGGACCAATGCTCTGTCGAACCAATGGTCCATCGGACTAAAGTATGCCTCCCCTTCGGAATAGCAGAGTTGGTGTTATGTTCTGTACGGTATAAGACAAATAAACTTGGAATGGGAAATAGAGGGGGAGAAATGTTTTTCTTTTTTTTCTTCAATATATTTAAATTAAATACTCTTTAGGGCATGTCATGTGATCTACCTGCACAGCCTTTGTGATCTACTGGTAGATCGCGATCTACCTTTTGGGCACCCCTGCAGTATAGAATGTTACCCAATGTTACATCTATTCTACAGGACAGGTTTTCTTGCTGCAATAAAATAAAACCTTTGAAAAGCACCCATGACATCTCTCCTTTCATGTCTCATTTGACGCACTTTGCTCTGATAACATGATGATGGTGCGGTGTCAGGTTGCTGATAGACAATGGTAACATGCAGTTGGTTGTGTGCCTATTGTTCTAATCTAATCTAGATCACCAATATGTGTTGGTATATGGTATATGGTGAGCAGATACCGGGGATATGGCAAAGGGAAAAGCATGCACTTTGTATTTTTGAACTCTCACATGGGGTTGATGCTGAGATGTTCTCATAGACAGTACGAGTACATGTTAGATGAAACTGATTTGTTTATGTCCGCAATGTCAGGAAATGCAAATAAAAGAAATTACGTTAAAGATGTGAAATATGTCAATCAAGCAACTGCAGTAGTTTCCAATGGACATATTATATTTAAAGGTAGGGTAAGTATTTTGGTTAAAAGGGCTATATTCTGAATTCTGATAGTAAACTTTGCGAGAATTTGTTCAGCTCTTCTCCAGGAACATTTTCAGATGGGCTGCCAATTTCAGCCAATCAAGAGAAAGTACCAATGTATCAGCTTCAAATTTATAGTGTTCCTGTTTCGATTTCGTCAGCTCCGTTTGTCAGCTCTGTGCCCATTGGGCACTGGCCTACTTGCAAGTTGGAAATGTATGCCTCCCCAGTAATTATGTTTCCCTTTTATGCCCATATATGGAGTTATTTGTCAGGCATGCCCAAATATGGAGTCTATGCAGAGATGTCAGAACATGTCATTGTGATGTCAGAACAGGCCTGCTCCATATAATATAGGGAGATCTAGGGGTGATCATGTGTGATCAATCGGCTAATTTGGGTCCTGTCCAGAGCCTGGGCAGGGGCCCTGTCCAGAGCATGGGCAGACAGAGGCTTTTGTGCTGGTTCTGGACAACAGTGTATACGACCGACTCAAGGCCGGGGCACTGCACTCCCTGTGGTGGTGTGGAACGCATGTGTTGATTTTGAAGTCAAGCGGTGGGGCAAACGGTTCTCAAGTTCCGTGGAAGACAGACATACAGAGACATGGCGCATTTATAGATAGATGTGTCATTACTTCTTAATATAGAGGGTATGCACGTGACATCATCATACGCAGAAGTTATGAGGGAATGCCTACTGAGTGGCAAAAAATGACTTTCTGGCCTTGACGCTCACTTTGCCACTGCATGTGCATACCCTCTATTACTGGAGAGACTGGGAGACCCGTTACTGAACAATTATCACTATCAGAATAGAACTGCTTAACACTTTTTTTCCCTTCTTTTTTTCGAAAGAAAAATGTCACTTACCGGTACCCTACTTTTAAGACAATGAGTCTTCCTTCACAATTAATCTAATCATTGTCTGGGGCTAATATAGTAAAAGATATCAACTAGCTGATTACGGGCGCGTTCGGAAATACCGCACCGGAGCGCACTCACCTATTAGATTGCATTGCACAGTGCGCTCAGTGTGCTATTTCCGAACGCGCCCTACAATTCATTACAATAACATAATTAATGGCATGTGTAGGCAGGATTATATTCCAACAAAATTAAACAACCCTGTGTGATTCACACACTTGTTTTGTAGCCTAATATTATTCTATTCAATGATCCTTTAAGGGCCATCCACAGTAAACCAAACAATAAATATTGTTCACCACTATCATGGTTATAGTTGTGGTGTGGACTCGATTTAAAACAATATATCTTTATTGTTATACTAATAGTTTTTGTACTACAATTTTGTTGTTACACTAGGGTGCATACATTTATTTTTGGAAATGAGTGCTATTTAAACAGGACTGCTTGGGAAGATAAATCACAAATGTATGTTTCCCTACCCCTGAGATTTACCCACGCACTCCAGTCCAGGGGTACTAGAACCCCACTTTAACAATAACTGTTATGACAATACTGGAGCCTATGTTATGACTAGAATATCAAACCTGAAATTCTGTAAAAATCTATACTTAATAATAGGGTTGGATTATATTTTTCTTGTTCATCTCAAGAATGGACATAATTCAAAACAGTGAAATGGTGCTGTAATGAAGATATGAATCATGCATGCTCACACGCTGCACAGCATTCCTCATTCTACACCCTTTAAAGGTCAGATTTACAGTCAACATTTCACAATGACATTCTGCCACAATGCTGCAGATGTTGTGTTAATCATCAAGTGTGATGTGATCAGTCTAATCTAAGTCGAAGGTCTGACAAAGAGTGTCCAGTCCAAGACATTGACTTAAGATTTGTCTTATTTTTGTGGCATATACGCTTAATTAAATTTAGGAGAGTGTAGAGAGCAGAGAGACCAGATGAGTGTCAGATTCTAACTCAGGTCATTATGGTACCAAGGAGCATTGTGGTCTGTACACTAACTGGCTGAACAACTAGTCACCTTGTCCCCTGACTTGTTTTAATGGTATTTATTATCCTGAACTCAGTTTATTAATAATGCTTAGAGATAAATCATATACTGTATGTGCAGGATCCCTGGGGAAACATCTCTCTTGATATGCTTACCAGAATAGAGTGCATGCCCATGTAGACTCTGCTTACACAGACCAGGAAGCTCCAGCAGCCAGCCACACACAAACCAAACAGGAAGGGATACTATAAGAGAGCATATGATATCATAAAATGTATCATTATTACTTGTTGGGCCCTTTTTAGAAAACTGAAATGTTCAAGAGATCCATATCATATTCACCACGATCAGGCTACACTCTCCTACTTGGGTGGCAGCCAAGGGGGGCCACATATAATGTCTACTCTAGACATTATATGTATTTTCACATTTTGGGCAATACAAAATCTAAGAGGATAAAACCAGAAAAGGCACAGAGACTTGTTTACACCATGCAGGGTCCTCCATCTTCAATTCATCAGAACCTTTAAAGACATGTATACAGATATAAACTTCTATAATAATAATAAATAAAATAAGAAAATATGTACAATATAGTATACACTTTTTACTACTTTTCATTGGTTCATTTCCTCCTGCCAGCAACGATATTATATATATATATATATATATATATATTTTTACATAAGACTATTACTAAGCATATGTAGGCATTTATTTGTCCTGTGTTTCCTTGTTGTTCTTTGAAGGCATGCAGTTAGTCTGGGTGAACTCCCCATTGTGGAATGTGCATCCTGTGTACACTTGACAACAATGTTGGCCAGTAATGAATTCAATGGCTACAGTGTATGTAGGGTAGGCTAGTATAGACTGCTCTATTGTGTGCTTACTGCTTACCTGCCACCGTCCATATGACAGGAGGAATAGAGAGAAGGGTATAGCGGTGCCAGTCATGGCATGTGTTGATGGCATGCTGTACTCAGAGTTGTAGAACACTTCGACTTTCACCACAGGAGGGGATGCCGGCCGTGACCATCGAACTAAATCTTTAGTAGACTGTCCAATAAAAAGGTTCCAGGCCCACACTATGATCAGTCTGCGACTGACGAGAGCGTCGACGTTCCAAAAGAGGAACGGGAAAAATATAATAAAAAACATCTCGTTGCCGAGCTCAGTCCCAAATGTGAAAAGATAGAAGAGAAATCTGTTGTGGATGATGAACTCCTGGCCCACATCGCCAGTCAGTGAATTCTTCCTCAGGGGCTTTGCTCTGCCATCATCTGAAGCCGCCTGGAGGCTCTCCTCAACGGCTGCTGCAGACACCGCTGTCCCGTTCCCCGTGGCAGCCTCTGAGCTGTCCTGCCCTCTGCTTCTCTGTCGGACATGTTCTTGTTGTTCACTCGCTTCACTTGCGTCGGCGGCACATGCATTATTCGATAGTGGCTCGCAGTCCACGTCCTTGGACAGTTTAGCGGAGAATGTCCCTTTTACGCCACAGAGCTTTTGGAATCTCGCTACATGACAGGGGTCTTGGAGGTAACTGCACAGCCCGCTGAACGTCTCTATCGCGTTCTTCGCCATTCTGTAGGGCTAAAGAGGAACCTGCCCTTATAACTTCTCTAAAATATCGGACTACAGCAACAATAGGGGGGAAATGAGACCATTTCCATCGGATGAGATTACCTACCTGTAGCTGAACAACGGGATATGACTTAATTATAGGCCTATGCTATCTACAAAAACGCATTGTCGCACGAAAAAAAAAAACATACACAAAAATACAGAGTAAAGCCTACATTCAAAGTATTTTGGTGCAGGCAACACTGCACCATATGTTAGGAACGCTGCGCTTTTAAATGCGTCGAATGACGTTGTACGCCCGAGTTGAGAGAGACGTGCTTCCAAAGTCCGTTATTTGTGTAAAATAGGCTATCATTATAAACTGCGTCAACGGTTCTGCGGCGGTCTCTTCCTGCCCGGCCTTTACTTCTTCTCTTCTTTCTGTTATGGTTAACATCCAATGTTACATTACCGCCAACTACTGGATTTTGGTTGAAATTTAGAAAATGTCAGCCACAGTGTGTGTGTGTGTGTGTGTGTGTGTGTGTGTGTGTGTGTGTGTGTGTGTGTGTGTGTGTGTGTGTGCGTGTGCGTGTGCGTGTGCGTGTGTGTGTTGCCCGGCTTATTTTGTTGTGAGAAATTGGCTATAATCTTCTTTATTGGCCTAAAATATTGTCTACATACATTCATGAATCCACTTGCTGACTGGCAGCTTTTTTATATGGGTTTCTTGTGACCCTATACCATAAACATCCTATGGCAGGCAAAATTATCAAACTTTTCTTATGCTTTAAGTAGCATGTGACATGTCAAACTAGGGGGTTTTCGTGATTTTGAATCCATTCCAAGCATTAGTTTTGCACATAAAACACTCATCATGACAAGTTCTAGAGCTTAGTCCAGTTACCCTGGGTAAACATGGTAACTTTGCTTTGCTTTGCCAAATGTGATGAGGTCAGCACAAATGTGATGAGGTCAGGGCACATTTGGGCAAGGCATGGTTGTTTTTAGCCCAAGGAGTGTATTTTGTGCAAAACTAATGCTTGGAATGGATTCAGAATCATGAAAAAGTTTGACATTGTTGCCTGCCATTGATGTTAATGGTAGGGTCACAAGAAACCCCTATAAAAAAATGCTCAATACTGACAGCCGGTCAGCAAGTGGATTACAATTTAGGCATTTGGCAGACGATAATAACAAAAAGCCGTGGATAGCTCGCCCCCAAAGCGGGCCATGATGGAGTCTGAAGAAGAGGTGGGTTTTCAGACACGGAAGGTTGGGAATGAGGATTCATGAATGTACTATAGACAATATTTTAGGCCAATAAAGAGAGAGAGAGAAAGAGGGGGAGAGAGAGAGAGAGAGAGAGAACATAGGCATGCAGTTTGTGAGGGATTGAGTGTTGTGCCTCTATGTGCCAGGAGAGGGCATACTTGTAGTTGTAATGTAATGTCACAATAGGCTTGTTTTCTGCATGAACTATATATACTATAGAAATGTGATTTCGTTCCTGTTGTATTGCATGAATTGTATACAGTCAATGGTGCAACCCTGGGCACTCAGAGTGGGGTGGTAAATTGAAAGAATTTGAAGTTGCCATACCAACATCAAACAGCAATAGGCTATATAGTAATATTATCACAAATTACATTGTTCGTGCTTTACACTCATACAATAAAGATACAAAAGTTGTAATAAATAATTGCACAACTAAAAATAACTTGACAAGATAAATACACAATAAAATAAAGAAGAGAAAATGAAATGAATAGCCCAGCAAAGAAATACTATGTATTTTTAAATAATCGAAAACACCTTTAAACAGACCTTATATAGTTACAGGCAATGGCACAGTCCAATATAAAACGCACAGCAAGCGTTCAGCTAGTATTTCAGTTTAGGCTGCAAAACTAAATTAGACAAGCCTATCCATGCGTGAGCCGATTGCAGCCAATTCCATCCTCATCACACAGCACATCGCTTATGGGGGCAGATACACCACGACGGCGGTCTTGCCAGAACGACTTTTTCTCATTAATATAGGCCTTGGGCCGCCAACATAATGCATGGGGGCAAGAGAGGATTGGTAGCACCTCAAAACACCTTTTTGGAAAATATTGTCCGGCGCTCCAGCGGTAAGTGTCAACGTGTTTTAATTGAATATGACAGCTGATCCGTCAACTTCCAGCGATGCTCTGAAAACGATGCTCATGCAGTTACATTTTTGTTATTTAAATTTGAAAAAGGCAGTGATCTAATTAAGTAGCATTTTATTTTATTTTATTGCACTTTTCCATGTGCATCAGCATCCATTTATACTGCATGCATGGAGACAAATGGACCATCAGGAGTGATTGATTGAATAATGTATTAACAGATTAGAGAATTACAGTATACATTTCAAGAACAAGTCAATAAAAAACTGATAAAGTCAAGTGCGGATGCATGCATCTAGTGCGCATTTTCTCGTTTCTTGTTTAATTTAAAAGTAGGCTAAATGTGCTGGTGAGGTATTAGAGAAAGGCGATCGTGTGCAATGCATGGTTGTTTTTACATGTAAGACATTTTGTGCACTTTAACAACTTTCCCCCAACATTATGTGAGAAAGAACTGTTTGCCTGATTTAGATGGAAACATGCATGACCATATTCAAGGTTACATTGAAGTTATCATTATTATTAGGCTATTGAGTGGCAGAATGCTGCATTGATGGTAGCCTACAATAAGAAAACCATCACATTCTGATTGTCACCCAAAGACGGCGAAATACCACGGACTTTCTTTGGGTGAGACCGGGTTGGTCAGCCACATATATGTGATAATCAAAGACGGAAAGACACAAGGTGTCAATCAGAATTGATTGAGCCTGTTGTACCTGTAGGTCTTTAGATGTTTGTCTTAAAATTCTATAAAGCTATCGATTGGTATTTCTAGCCCAAATCATAACTTTGGGTATGCAGGCCAATTTTAACTGCAAGTAGGCATATAGACTTCTAATCGGTTAAATTTAGAAGTCTATATATTGTCTATTTGTGTCTATAAATGATAGGCCAATTATATGGATAAACTGCTGTAGGCCACTGTTGTCCACGCCCGGGGACAACAGTGGCCTACAGCAGTTTATCACCTGTTTATCACTGTTGTCCACGCCCGGGGACAACAGTGGTCTACAGCAGTTTATCAGATAAACTGCTGTAGGCCACTGTTGTCCACGCCCGGGGACAACAGTGGCCTACAGCAGTTTATCAGATAAACTGCTGTAGGCCACTGTTGTCCACGCCCGGGGACAACAGTGGCCTACAGCAGTTTATCCATATAATTGGCTCCCAACGCCCGGGAGCCGGTTGTGTCATTGGGCTATTGTTGGTCAATTTATACATAAGCAAAACTTCTATGACCATAATGTTTTGAGTTTAATTCATTATTTGCTTATTTGAACATTTGAATTCCGGGTATACCATTTTCATTTGGGATGGTCATAGACAAATTATATTTTAAACCAGGTGAAAACCTATACTGCCCATAGGCCTGAGTGGTTTTCAACCAGTGGTCAGGGGACCACCAGTGGTCCTTGAGGGGGTTCCAGGTGGTCCCCAGCTAAGTGATGGAGAGTTGGTACAAATGGGCCCTAATAGGTCTTTAACTCAATTTAGGCTCAAATGTCCTATAAATAATGGGACTTGACAAAAAGGGTTGAAAACCGTTAACAACAAACTCTAAGCAACAATGCAAAATGATGCAAGACATACATAGTTTGGAAATGGAAATCCAAGCTACCAAGCTGTCAAAGCAATGTCCTAATCAATATGCTTATTATAGGTCAGTATACTATAGGTGCATTATATGCAGCAATTAAATCTGTTTTGGACTAATTCCTTATTTGCATATCATGTTTCTCTTTCAGAAACAAGTTTTCTGCTGGGGAATGCCCAAATAGTTGAATGGCCTGTGGTTTATAGTAATGATGGATTCTGCAAGCTGTCTGGATACCACAGGTCAGAAGTCATGCACAGGAACAGCACATGCAAGTACGGATATACATTTATTTATATTATCAGGTCGTCTGGATATTTCTTATTTGAAATCCTTCAATAGATAACCTAAAAAGAATCACAGTTTGTGAAATGAGGTCCACCTTTGTTTGCTTTTGTATATCACATGGGGCATGCTTAAGCAAACATAAAAAGTCCATAGACTTGTCTGCCACATGACATCATGGGAGGCATGCTGATTTTGGGGTTGCATGAATAAGACAAACAACAAATCCATAGACTCGGCTGCCACATGACGTCATGTCTGAATTGAAAGGCAGACGTTGGAGGGGCTATAGTGCCCTTTAAAAACAAAACATTGTTATGTTGGCGGCGTTGAGATGTCAACCTATATTTAACCAGTTAAATATGCTTGCCTGATCTGTGCTCATTTTATCTGCAGCTTCATGTATGGAGACCTTACAGATAAGGAGACTATAGACAAAATAAGGCAGACATTTGATAACTACGAGTCCTCTTTCTTTGAAGTGCTGCTGTATGCAAAGGACAGTGAGTATACCTTTTAAGCCCAATTTCTTAATATATTCAAATTATGATTATTGCCTAACAGGATTTCAGGCCCAGGTCATAATCTTCACAAGATCTTCACAAGATCTTCTTCATAAGGTTTACCATTCTGCTGTAGGAACCATTTTAAAATGTTGCTCTTGCTTTCCATTACTTTTGCCTTTCATCTCGACCTTTCCAGGGACCCCGATATGGCTTTATATGCAGGTAGCGCCAATTAGAAATGAAAATGACAAGGTGGTCCTTTTCCTGTGTACCTTCCGAGACATCACACTTTTCAAGCAGCCCATTGAAGATGAAACAACTAAAGGCAAGTACTGTTTATATACCTGTGTCAAAGCTTCTCTACAAGAGACTGTAATCTTGGTATATAATATGATACAGCATAATATACAGATTATATTTTCCCTTATAGGCTATTTCTGTGAAGATTTACTGTATAGTAAGTAACCGACTGTCGTGGTAATTGTATGTGAATGTGAACCACATGTGATATGAGAAGACCCAGGGGCATGCTATGGCCAAGTGCCAGCAGTCCAAACACACATGAATGGCTGTGACTTAACTGACATTATTTTTGGTATATAACACTGACGATTTACAACTGTCCAGGTGTCATCTGTCCGGGTCAGTGGACAGTGGAGACAGCTTTGTAGGGATTTTGTGTGCCACCAAGTCTGTTACGTTAAGCAGAAATAAATGCCAATTCAGGTTTATAGGGAAGCAGTCTGCTGCTCAAGAAGTTAATATCTTATGTTCTTCTTATTGCTGACATAGTCAAAATATTAGGGAGAATACGTTGTTTAGACAAATGCAGCATTCAAAATTAACATAGTCAATGCTGCTTTTTTATGCCCACACTAAGTGAGTTTACACAAAGTAGGACAAGGATTACGATTGTATCACATTTCTGGATTTCTGAGTTCTTGTTGTGGTTACCCCGTAATGTGCAGTGTGATAACAGTCTGTCTTCTCACCACTGGGCAGGGGCAGGATTGACAAAGTTTGCCAGGCTGACCCGGGCCCTAACCAATAACCGCAACACCACAGTACAACAGCTAGAACCAATCAACACGTCTGAGGTCACTCAAGCACCCAAGCACTCCAGACTGGCAGAGGTAAGCAATATCAAAGGAGAGGATTAAATGCTTTTGTGGATGCTTTTTACCTGAAGTTTATACATAAAACGATACAGTCATGTAATTTGGTCAACAACAAAGAAACCCCTATTTACCTTCAGAGATGACTGAGTGCTGCAATACTTTATTAATTTATTTTTGTAGACCTATTATAAGAATATAATATATTTAAATATATACTATATTGTATCATTTTCTATCTTTACCTTATTTACCTAAAATATATTTTAATGTTGTCCTTGTTTACCGGCGCCGTAACACACCAACCTCACGAGACAAATTCCTTGTATGTGCAACAATACTTGGCAAATACAATAATTATGAATTTGGATGCCTTTTTTCCATCTGAACTGAAGGCCCTCCAACTGGGATCAGACATTCTGCCTCAGTATAAGCAAGAGGCCCCGAAAACTCCTCCCCAAATCATCCTCCACTATTGCGCCTTCAAGACGACCTGGGATTGGATCATACTCATCCTCACCTTCTACACAGCCATTATGGTGCCCTACAATGTCTCCTTCAAGAACAAGCACAATAACATGGTTTGGCTGGTAGTGGATAGCGTCGTAGATGTTATCTTCCTGATTGATATCGTGCTCAACTTCCACACTACCTTTGTAGGCCCTTCTGGAGAGGTCATCTCAGATGCTAAGTTGATTCGAATGAACTACCTGAAGACGTGGTTTGTTATTGACTTGTTGTCCTGTCTGCCGTACGATATCATCAACGCCTTTGATGAAAATATAGATGAGGTAAACATATTGAAATGGAATGTCTTATTGTTTCCTGCTGTACATTGAGTCTATATAAGTGTCATCCATGAAACAATCTATTGTCTCACATGTGAGAATATACTGTAGCATGTTTTACAGAATCAAAAATGCTATATTCTCACATGCGAGACAATAGATTTTTCTTTTTACTGTGTCTCTGTTGAGGACTCCATTATAAATCCCTCAAGGACAAGGCATCTCCGTGAAGCTTCAATTTTTCACAGGAATACGACACGGACAGAAGACTCTGTATTACCAGTAAGAGATTTCACGTTAAGTCAGCTCCAAATTACACATGTTTCACAGATGTTTGCAGACCTTTTTACTATTGCAATTGCCACTATCGATGCTGCAAGGAGATCTGGGGACCGTGTATATCTACACCAAGGAGGTTGCTTGAAAATCTATCCGTTCAATTGTGTTAAGATGTAGAAACAAGTCATTTATAAATGTTTTGTACCACCACTGCAAGCGTGGGCTGCAATGTGTCGGTTGGGTCAAGTTCAAGAAGGTCAAGTACACAGCAAAAATACTGAGTGTTCATTTAACTCTGAAAGAGTACAAACTGGACCCGTAAAGATCAAGTACACAGAAGATTCCTGAGTTTTAACTCTGAAGGCGTAAACATTGACCCATAGAGTTCTCCAAGAATCCAGTCAGAACCCTGATAACCAAAAAGCACCGACTTGGCACGACACCCGCAGAAGCACTCCTTGAAATCAGTACAATATATGTGGCTCACCTCTCAGTCAGCCGTATCTCTCTCTCTCTCTCTCTCTCTCTCTCTCTCTCTCCAGGGTATCAGCAGCCTGTTCAGCTCACTGAAAGTGGTCCGGCTGCTTCGTTTGGGTAGAGTGGCCAGGAAGCTGGACCAATATCTGGAGTATGGCGCGGCGGTCCTGGTCCTCCTTGTGTGCCTCTTCGGTCTGGTCGCCCACTGGTTGGCCTGCATTTGGTACAGCATCGGCGACTATGAGGTCATCGATGAGACCACCAACACCATTAAGATAGACAGCTGGCTCTATCAGCTGGCCATCAGCATCGGTTCCCCTTACCGCTACAATGTGAGCGGTACAGGCCAGTGGGAAGGTGGCCCCAACAAGGACACACTTTACATCTCTTCCCTCTATTTCACCATGACGAGTCTCACCACCATAGGATTTGGCAACATCGCTCCAACCACAGACGGGGAGAAGATTTTCTCTGTAGCCATGATGATGGTTGGCTGTAAGTAGTCCGACAACAATGCAGATGCAGCACTAATGAAACCATGTTTGCTAGTTTAACAAGGGAGATATTCTGGTACCCACTCCCGGTATAGGGGTGGGGACCAGAATATCTCCCTTGGTAGACCCACACCCACAGGAAAGCCCAATCCCAGGAGCTACTACCTAAAATTACATGCCAAGTTAATCTTAGTGAGTGCGTTTTTGTTTACTCGTTTGTTTTTCCTTGTACTTCAGTGGGAAAACAACACAAGCTTGAAAGATAAACTAAATCAAGTTGAAGGACAAAAGAGTTTGACTGGCTATATCATGCTTCAAGACTTCAAATAAGGCATGCTATTTTAATTGACTCATTCACCCATTAATAACAATGTCAGTATAAGCTTACAGGAAGTGGAAACAATCTGCATGCATTTATTTACTTGCATGCTAGACATGATAATGTGCTTCACAGCCCTGTAGGCTATCAAACAGCTGCCATTAATGTAATTAATGGACCATGACCTTTTTCCACATATAAAAGTCCAAAAGCAAATACATTAGGATGAACACACACCAACCACACATGATAGGTTTAGGTCACATTCTCACCAGAGAGCTTTGCTGCGATTAAAACGCATCCTGCTGCGCATTGTCAAAAAGTGTGCTTCGTTTGGCAGGTGTGAAGGCTCATTCGAATCCTAATGCGCAGCAAAGAACCGCATTTTACTCCGCCCAAAAACGGGGGTTTCGCTTTGCTTCCAATCGCACTTGACTACGATTCGGTGCAGGTGTGAATGCAATCCGCAGTAAATAAAGGAAATTAAGCAAACAATGTGGCGCGTGAGGAGCTGAACACAGTTGGAGACGGAGAAGGCATATTTTACGCAGCGCAAATATGTCCCGTTACTGTGGATAGACGTGGTCGAATGAGGAGACTGAAGCCCTGATCGAAATGTGGACGTGTACATTAATCAATTGCTTAAGAAAACACATAAAAACACTGCAGTGTAGCCTATTATAGCCTACAGAATATTCTGTCTGTCTGTCTGTCTGTCTGTCTGTCTGTCTGTGCGTGCCGTAAACATGGAGTGCTGTCACTGTGTGGGGACTGGGGAGTTATATCAGTGCGCTCATGCAGCGATGTGCCAAAAGAACAGTGCGTAGAGAGAGAGAGAAAGAGAGAGGGGGGGGGGTCCCAGGGCACGACACATGCACGTTATGAGTGTAATTTTATCACCATAGATTTCACTGTGTAGGCTAGTTTATGAATGGAACACATTGATAAAGGTTGCTGCGTTTCCAATTGCTGCGAATGACAGTGTGAAGGCAAACCGCAGGCAATTAAATATGCAAGAATCCCAAAATCCCCACCCATACGCATTCGAGTCTACCGAAGTATTAGGTGAGAATGTGACCTTAGTCTCCAAAAACTGAGCAGGAAAGATGACGGTAACAGGTACAGTCGCCCCAATTCCATCTCGCCCCGGCTTTTTTCCACCGACCTCACGCCGACCGCTCGGTGCGGCGGTTCTTGTATTCTTTATTATGTTTTACTGAGAATAAGGTTAGAAATACGTTTAGGGTTAGGCATAGTTTTACTGGGGTTAAGTTTAGGAATAGGGTTAGGTTGTTTAGGCATATATTTACTGAGGATAAAATTAGGAATAAGGTTAAAACCTTTTAAGCATAATTTACTTTAGGAATACCAGGCAGCGCAGTTCCGCTGGCAGTACGCACGAGGCAAGTTGGTAAAGGGGCGAGTTGTCTGTTAATCAAGATGACAGGTCTTCAACTGAAAAATGCAGAGTGCTAACTTAGCTCTGAGAATGTAAAATCATACCTGTGTGAAGTGAGCGGTAGTTACTGAAACATCCAGAACCCGGTTCCTGCAAACCACTCCGTGTCCTAAACGGTTGAGAAATTACAGTTACCGTGTTGCAGCTTTTCCGTGCTTAGACAGACAGACAGACAGACAGACATAGGGACACACATATCTGCCTATTGGAGTGGAGGCACCGCTCAAAAAAGGACCCGTTTACACTCTCAGAGTTAAATTAACACTCAGCATTTTGCCTTGTAGGAGTCTTTCTCTGTGCGTCTCCCAGTCGTCATGCCAAGTCAAATCATGCTCACACTATCTTGGTCATTACATGAAGCTGCATGGCCACAGAGCAGGACACCTCCCCTTTAGAATGCACTACAGCTACAGTAAGGATCAACATGTCAACTGCAATGAATCACATCAGCAGGGATGAGTATTATTACTGTACATAATCGTGAGTGACCTACTATGTACAGTGCTGCACTATACCAGTCAACCGAATTAGGGAATTAACCACGCTGCAGTTACATATATGACCAATTATCTAGTAGAATCTAGTCTAGATGATTAATTATTGCGCATCTGAGTTGATGACAAATTTACATTTTCAAACAAAACAAAACAAAACATTTATAAATTTGAATTGTTATCATTAAATAATGATACATGTCCAAAAAGATATAGAAACATCATAATCACCAATTCACCTTGAATTGACTCGAGTCATTTAGTTCACAATATGCTGTGGCTTCAGTGTTTTACACCACTGGAGATTATGAGTGATTGTGATTTATTCAAGGTGACATCTTCTGCACCTAGCATGATCTGTACTGAGATCATGTTATGCTTGGAATCACTGCCACTATTACTATTTATTTTTTAATTTACAGGGGTACCATGCTTTATTTACCAAACCATCTCTCTCCAATTTGTTTTACACTCTTGAATAACTTAAGAACTTATTTAATTGTGTACAGTAAAATCAAGTGGACTCATCAAAGGGATTATATTTGTTTTTGATGCAGGATAATAGAACTGAAAGGCACCTATAACAATATGAATCATTGGGTCCCTTAGCAAAGCAATTGGCACTAATGAACAAACTATAGCCTACTAGTTTCATCATCATCACCAAATGGCGTGAAGAGGTTACTCATTTTTCCTTGACAGATGCACCACTTGCTAGCAATCAGTTGATTTACAACCCCACAATTTAGAGCTTCTAGTTCTTTCATCATCATGTAGAGTGACGCATTAAAAAGAATGAGCGGAACCTAAACTGACAGCAGATCGAGCTTCAAGGTTTTCATTGTGAAACACCCATTACTTTGGTAGTATTTGGATCAGGAAAGATCACTCAGTCTCACTGACGTGTCAGAAGCAATTAGGGCCTGCAAATCTTCCACTACGGATCATGTGATAATGTGAGGAGGATGAAGTTAGTAAGCAATATAGGAAAGGGAGATTTTGCCCATGGGCAAGAAAGGGGTATATGGTCAATGAACCCTTCATGTTGCAGTAGATACGCAGCTTAAACTTTGCGATTCCAATGTAAAAACCTGAGACATTATAACTTACCCTTGAGTGGGTAAAACTTCACAATAAGGGATGCTAACTGACTCATTTGGGTCATTGTGGAGTTGAAGGAGAGCACTCTTGCTGTGGAAATGTGCATCGTAAATTAGGACGGGGCTCACTCCAGCAGTAGCTGTCCTATTTACTGTGTGTGTGTGTGCGTGTGTGCGTCCGTGAGTGCATTCGTATGTGTGAGCGATTGCGTGAGTGTGTGCATCCCTGAATCTGTATTATTCTGTGTGTGCAAACTAAGCACATTATCTACCTGCAGGGAGATACTGTAGAACTGTCAGCATGTATCTATATCGTTTGGTTTCCTGTATAAGTGTGTGTAATTGTGGATATAAATGATTCAGCAGTGTGTATAAGTGTGCTTGTTGTGGGTGCACGAGGCAGAGCAATAGGGGGGGAAAAGCACGCGACTCAATTTCATCTCATACTGTAGGATATATCTATATCTATACGGTATTCTACTCTGCACTAGACTCTAGTGCAAAGTAGAATACTCTAGTGACTAGAGTACCACAATATGCCGTGCATCTTACAATTAAATCCATCCCTTTGAGATGTACTTAGATACACATGACACTTATGACATTTTGTCCCAACCACAGACATTAAATGTTTCATGATGCTGGTGGAAGAAGAGGAAAGGATGAGCCAAAGCTATAAAAGCAAACTTTGCAACCACAACCAAATATTCTCCCAACTATTTACGAAGTGCAGTTTATTTATAGTGTGATGTTAAACCAAACAGCAACTGCACACAACATCTTTGTCAGGCTATATTTATACCCATTGTGTCTGACCTTCTACACATCAATCTTGTGTTCCAGCCCTGCTGTATGCTACCATCTTTGGGAACGTCACCACCATCTTTCAGCAGATGTACACCAACACAAACCGCTACCATGAGATGCTCAACAATGTGCGTGACTTCTTGAAACTTTATCAGGTCCCAAAAGGTCTGAGCGAGAGGGTAATGGACTTCATAGTTTCTACCTGGGCAATGTCTAAGGGTATTGACACGGATAAGGTAAGAGCAAGTTCCTAGCTAGTATTATTTTGCATCATTATTTAGTTTTAATAATAAGTGGTTAATCATTTCTCAATCTGCTTTTCTCAGGTTCTCTCAAGTTGTCCCAAAGACATGCGAGCCGACATATGCGTTCACTTAAACAGACAAGTGTTCAACGACCACCCAGCATTTCGACTGGCCAGCGACGGCTGCTTGCGCTCCCTGGCTGTGGAGTTCCAGACCACACACTGTGCACCGGGAGACCTCATATTCCACATAGGAGAGAGTGTTGACACCCTCTGCTTCGTAGTGTCTGGCTCACTGGAAGTCATCCAGGATGATGAGGTCATTGCCATTCTAGGTAAGCCAACATTTTGTCATGAGCTTGTTTTCATAGGCCTTCAACAGTTCTATCAATCAACCTTAATTAAGCGTAATAATTTCTCCTCTTCCCTGCTCATACAAACCAAGAAAACAGTAACAAAAAACAAAAAAAGTTTAAATAACATTTAAATAAAGATTAACCACTTAAATCCAAGCATCCACATTGTGGGGAAAACATTTACAAGTTTGTAGATCAGCTATATTCAGCAAAGATATTTAATTTATAATGAAAACAGAACATACACTAGCATAGAGCCCTGAGGGACTCCGGTCAACCAACGTTTGGGTTTAAGTGGTTAAACTCAGGCACCGTTGCAACCACTACATAGAGGGAATGCGAATGCATAAAGTGAATGGGAAATCGAGTGGCAAAATGAGTTTAATGTCGTTTAATGCAATCAGATATGACTTTTCTGTTTGGATGTATGGGCTATCAAGGCCAGAAAAGTAGTTTTTTGCCTTCCTGCATAACTTCCGGGTATGATGATTATGTCACACGCATACCCTCTATTAATGGCAAGTATTTCCGAGTCGCAAAATCAAAACTAACTTTAACTAGAGGTCTAACACTCGTACAGTAAGGTGGTCCCTGCAGAAAATACTTAGAAATACCTGAGTTTGTAAAGGTTGCAAAAAAAGAACGATACCATAGTAGCAAAACCAGATGACTTTCATGACTTTAACGGACTAAAGGTCCTTGCAGACTGGACGCGTTTTGCGGAAAAACGCTGCTATAAATCCGAAAAACTTGTGTGCTTTATTGTGGAGAAATTTTCATGCATGGCTTTATAGTAGTTTTATTTGTTATAATAAAAATGACTGAATTTTGACACCAACCAGGTAAAGGTGATGTGTTTGGAGATGTGTTCTGGAAAGAGGGCACACTGGCACGTGCTTGTGCCAACGTGAGGGCGCTAACCTACTGTGATCTGCATGTCATCAGACGAGAGCCTCTGATGAGGGTGCTTGAGTTCTACACAGCCTTTGCCAACTCATTTGCCCGAAATCTAATCCTCACCTGCAATCTGCGAAAACGGGTAGGAAGAATACTTATATTATAAACATTAATCAGAATGTCAAATGATTTATTCTATTTGTTAGTGCCTGTTATTCCCTATAAACAGATTCTGGTCAGGGGCGCTGGAAGGTATCTATAGCAGGGGGGCAGGGGGCTGACTTTGGGGAGGGGGGGGAAGTGCAAAATGTCTGTGTTTAATGGCGTAAAAAATAGTTATTTAGCACATAGCACAACACACAGTGCACACACACAAAATATGTTCTATTTCACCAACAGTCTGTGATGGATTGTACAGTTACTTGTATTGGAAATTAAAGCGCCTGTGTATTATGAATATCCCAGAGGCTAGACCAAGGATTCTCAACCTGGGGGGTTGCCAAATTATTTTGGAGGCCCCCAGATTATTATTAAAAAAAACATCTTTAATTTTTTGTGTAACTTAATGGTCCCCTAGTGGGACTGATTGAGGGTAGCTACTGGGATGTAAGTCGGGACTTGATCACTCCCGGCTGGGTCGCCTGAGTGAGGGGTATGATGTTGAGAGACCCCAAACCCCGTCGACCTCAGGATACATCACTGAGGATACGTCCCAGGTGCATCCATGCGATGTTTGTTTTTTGTTATTGTAGTTATAAAGTATGTGTTGAAATATTTATCGTGCTTACTATTTCTGTCTTCTGTGAAAATAAGACAATCTATTATTCATTTGCACACATTTAGAAACATTTTGTAGTTAAGAATGAAGTTAAATAGTTCTGATAGCATGTATGCATTTGCTATGCATACCAAAACCGTGGACGTCACAAACGACATCCAGACTTGCGAGTGCAGTGTGCCCTGTTGCTCCGATCTGTACCAAACTTTGCACAAACACTATAGTACTAGTGACAGTGACACAGGCGCACCGTAGTCACACTAGGGGCCACATTGTACAACGGAGCCACGTTGCACACCCCTGCTTAGTGCTGCCATGTTTTGTTAAAAAGCAGGACATTTTGGTGGCATTAAAGAACAAATAGTGGGCATCAGAGAAAAGGGGGATTTGTTTCTTTTGTTTTTTTGTGTTACAAATTGCATTATAATTTTTAATCTACTCAACCCAGATCCCAATTACGTTACAAGGTCCTGTCACTCGTAACATCTTCCTGCCATTTATATTGTCCCTCTATGATGAGCATAACCCCATGTCACTAACCAAAGGCAGAGAACACTGACCCTGCCGTATTTACAGGTGATCTTCAGAAAGATCGCTGATGTGAAGAAGGAGGAGGAGCGTCGTAAGAATGAAGTGGCTCTCTCCATTCCCGATGACCACCCTGTGCGCAAGCTCTTCCAGAGGTTCAGGCAGCAGAAGGAGCCAGGAGACACCACGGAGCACCAGCCGGATTCAAACTCCTTCCAGCTCCTCAAGCAGACAGGCAGCACCACTATGACGAATAATTACACCTCCATTGCAAGTGCAGGACAAACGGGCAATGCACCCTCCAACGGTGTCTCCTGTGTGGCTACTGTCTCCAGGAATACTCCTATGCAGTGTTCATTAGCATTTATCCACACTGAAGAGGTGGGTCAGAGCTGTGACAAAGAGGTAATGGAACTCAAACCCCGGCCTTGTATAGTGGAGCATAAGTCCATAGGTGTTGCCAATCCTATGCGGCCCAGGGGTGGAGGCAGAGAGGGCACTATAGCCGGTATCACCAGCGGCATAGGTGGCCGAGGCTGGGCAAAGATTATAAATGCCACGTCAATGGCGCCACTTGCTATTGAGCAAGAAAGCCAGTCAAAAATAGAGCAGGACTGGGCTGTGAATGAATCACATTCAGCAGAACAATTAACTGCAGATGGCAAGAATGCAGAAGGTGGAGAGCTGGGCAGTGTAGCTGGCGGAAAAAGTACAGGAGAAAGCGGTGAAGAAATGAGTGCCCTGTACGAAACAGACTCGTGCGACAGTGGCATTACCAAGAGTGACCTGCGCATTGACAGGGCTGGGGCCTCACGCAGCCCGTTTGAGCGAAGTCCTATGGAGCTACTGGAAAGAAGTCCCTTTGAACACAGCCCTGGGGTTGAAAGTCTGGGCTCCCTGAAACACTCCTTTGTGCAGAACATGTCAGAACAAGCTCTTCTCCAAGCAACGCTCCGTGAGACCAAGCGAGAGCTGAGGGCCGATATCCAAATGCTAGGTGGCCGACTGTCCATCCTCGAGTCTCAGGTGAGCGAGGTACTCAGACTGCTGTCAGTGAAAAGACGGCTGTCACTTCCACAGACTTCAGCCCCCAAGATGAGAATCAAAAGCCAAGATCCCTGTGCTGTTCCCAGGGCTGTCACAGCAGAAGGAGATGACGGGTAATTTTAAACATCAAGAAAGGTTTACTGATTATTAGGAAATGTAAATGTAACCTGTAATTCAAAGGCAATCATTGGAAAATCTTAAACTATTTGCATGTCCAGCTGGATTCTGGTTTACCAAAGAAATGCATGCATTATGCAGATTACTGCATGCAATATACTTTGGTCATGTTACATCAGCACTACAATCTCCCAGGGATTCATGTTATGTAATCTTTCTCTGAAAAACACTATAATGTCCTGTCTCTATTTAAACCTATTTAACACACCACTACATAAAGCACAATTAGTCCATAGTACTAGCTATTTTACCTAATAGACTAGACTAGAATTTGATTTGATCTATAGACTTGGACAGTTTTCCAACATTGTGCTGCAACCCCAATTTAACTAATGAACCTATGAACCTAACATATCTGGGTATGTGCCTTGCCTGCCTATAATACCCCTTTCACACAGAAAACACAGGTTTGAGTGGTATTGGACACGTTTGGTCCTGGTATTCACACCAGACCCCACATGATGTTGCTGCCTGAAGCATTATCAAAGGTGGGTATTTACTGTGGGAAATGTATTCATTACTTGGTTTGTTACTTTGGTGTGAAAGGGGTATACAAAAGGCACCGGCTTCAAGAATGGAAAGCTATTTGTATAAGGCTGCAGAAATGCAAACAGCTACCGCTATTCAGTGACTTTACTACTGCATAATTATGAACCGAAACTGTGAACATTTAGTTTTATTACCATGTGCATGTGTAATAGGAAAAAAACTTGAAATGAAATTATGTAAATGTGTATTTCAATATTTTTTTGTATTAAATTATTTCAAATTCTGTAAATGTGAGAATATATATGCCTTTGCAAACAACCTGAATAAGGTCAATAGTGGAGCATATTGTCTTGTTTATTCTTATTGATCTTTTAACTCAGGTATACATTATACGGTAGGTTGATAAGTAGAACATTTAACATGCTAATATCAACAACAATTTTGTTTGTGTATATATATATTGTGTATAGACCACAAGCATGTGATCACCAGCCAAATAGTCTAGTCTATTATGTTATGCTATATGAAATATGAATAATTAATTATCTCGCATGCATCCAGTAAATCTATCAACAATGCAATAAAGAATGATCACTGTTCACAATCTTGTCTCATTCCTCCTCCTTACAACCAGACAGTGAGTTATTAATTAACATTGGCATTCAGAATTCCTTGAAGAAATTTAATTTGAGTAGAAAAAGTAGGCTATAGTAGTCATCCGAAATTGCAGGGGGCACTGCAGCTCTACTTAGTTTGTTTTTACAGAATAGAGGAAGAGAAAGAAGACAACCTACAGAAAGCAGTTCACAACAGCTGGGGAAGGATTTTGGAACTAACTTTTACACACACCTGGAACTTGGCAAATCTGAAGTAAGTTAGTAAGTTGTTGTTACACAACTTACTTTGCTATTACTTTGCAACAAATTGCTATTCGACCAGATGTCAAGGATAATTACCTAGTTATGGACAGTGGAGTGGTGGACACTGGACAGTAGCATACTTACTTGAATACAGCACTTACAGTAAGTAAATTCGGAAATTTGGATACCTTTATGACTATCACTCTATCACACAAAAACTACATGATGAATTAACCAAAAATAGCAGATCTACAAACTCACAACACAGGAACAGGAAAATGTCAACAAATATATCAGCCATTTCCATATATCATCATAATGATCATCATCATCTTCATCATTGGTCCTATTAGGCACTAATGCTCATGATAAAAATGGTACAAAAAAATCACACCCGTGTGAACTGAGTGGTGCAACTCTCCTCTCGATCCCCCCTCCTCTCTCTCTCATTAGCAGGCAACAGTGCAGCACTAATACTATCTCTCTCTCTCTCTGTTTCTGGCACAACAGCGCCCCTACTGGTACTCAGTCATATACTGGTGCTCATGGCCACATACTGTAGGTGAACACATAGGTCATTGCTGTTTCTTGGAGTGGTTGCACCACTCAAAAAATCTATTTGGTCTGCGTCTCATAGGAGGGCTGTGGACACTGCTGAAACCAGCCTAGCATCTACCAGTGACATCATCGTTAGGCAGATAATGTTTTTCAACAAGATTTCACATAATTTCTTATTTTGATTTGTATTAACGCGACAACAATGTCTTCCATTATAGCATGCCAACTTTCCAGGAATAGAAACCCTGCATTTTCTATTAACTTAGATTCCCTCATCCCCCCACCATCGATGTCACTGGTATGCACTAGGCAGGTTTCTGAACTCTCCTCTGAGGCACAGATAGGATAGACAAAAATGGTACCATGTTATAATGAGCATTAGTGAGGATCAAATATATGAAGATAGGTTGAAAATGGGCAAAGTGTTTTTTAAAGAAAATACTCCTAAACTCCAGTACCAAGTGCAAATTTGACCTTATACTTTACTCATGCTGGGACTGAGTAGCTACGTTGTCCACTACTGGTTATAACTCATATGGTTAGAAAAAGATCCCACTGCTACTGCATCTCTGCTCAAAAAAACTAGAAGACAACAAATTATGTTATATTCCATCTAGATGGACATCCAGCTTCCACCCCACAGTGGAGACGAGCTGTCAGTGGTCGACATGCACACGGGCGGGGAACCTTTGCGCATCATCCTCGGTGGGTACCCAGAGGTGAAAGGCGACACCGTGCTGGCCAGACGCGCCTACGTCCGAGATCACCTGGACCACCTGCGGAAGGTGTTGATGTTCGAACCGCGGGGACACTACGACATGTACGGCGCCCTACTGGTGCCCAGCGAGCTCCCCGAGGCCCACCTGGGGGTGCTCTTCATGCACAACGAGGGCTACAGCACCATGTGTGGACATGCCGTCATTGCACTGGGGCGATACGCCCTGGACTATAACGTCGTCAAGGAGCCACAGTCACCAGAGACTCAAGTGAACATACACTGTCCCTGTGGGCTGGTCAAGGCCTTTGTAGAGTACTCTGATGGGAAATCGGGAGGGGTGAGGTTTCACAGTGTGCCAGCATTTGCATTTGCGACAGGTAAGGTACAATGGACAGTCTTAAGCAGTAAAATGTTTAAAAACCTGCCTGTTAAAAATCTGTTAAGCTCTGAGAGTGCACCCATGTAACTCTCAAGTGCTACAAATGTATAAATACACTTTTACATTTTGCTGTATGTTTTCATCATACAAAACGGTTCTCAGCAACACAATTCCACTGATGAGTAAAGGAAAGCGACACATTACAGCTTTACAATAAGTGTCGCCAAACATGTCCAAACAGATTACAAATGTGTTTGTTTGTCAGATGTGACCGTGGCAGTGGAAAAGTTTGGTGATGTCGTGGTTGACATAAGCTATGGAGGAGCGTTCTATGCATTCGTAGATGCCCAGAGGTTCGGCTTGGATGTGTCAGAGTCTAGGACTCAGGATCTTGTGGACGTCGCCACTGCAGTGACCAAAGCTGTGAAATCTAAAGTAAGATTTCTACAGTTATTACAGTACAGGAGAAAATAATCTCTTAATAGTCTTATTCCATTATAGTCTATGCCAGTGGTTCTCAAAGTGGGGTCCAGGGAACCTCAGGTTCCGTGACCAAACATACAAAGTATACTGTAATGCGCACCTCAAAACTAATGATAGTGGCAGGCAGCCTACTGTCCATGCAAGTAAAGGCAGGTTGGGAAGGTTCATGCTATGATCCTAACATATTGTGCAGTGAGAGACGCCACCTGCTGGACTTTAATGAGAGCCAGTGTTGTTAGCTATAAGTAAGTGATATTGAACAGCCAACAGCACTTTTGTTTTTCGATCCACCATCCACCATCACCCAGGGAGAGACAGGACTGTTGGGCACTGTTTTGATAAATGGTAAATGGTGCATTTATATAGCGCTTTTATCCAAGGCGCTTTACAGAGATTGTGCATTACATTCACCCATGCCGGAGGAAACCATGCAAGGCACCAACCTGCACATCGGGAGCAATTGTGTTTATCTTGATGGCACAGGCATGATAAAGGTCTTGTACAGGGGCATCACAACTGGGTCATCACAACTGACTTTACTTACCGACAGTTCACCCTGATTGTCTATAGGTGAAACTGCACCACCCAACCAGTGATGACCTGGCCTTTCTCTATGGTACCATCCTCACAGACGGCAAAGATGTTTATTCCACTGATCCCACTGCCAATATGTGTGTGTTTGCAGAGGCACAGGTATGTATGGTCGAGATATGTATTTGTTACATCCCGTATTATACAGGATGTATAATGTATACAGATTCAATTTATTTTGGTTTCTCGACATTGTAGCAACAGTGGGTGTCCTGTCCTGTCAGACAGGCAACAGGCAGTGTCTACTGGTTGTCTGGTTGACGCAACACAAGTCAGCCAAGTCTATGGGCTTTTTATGTTTGCTTTAGGTATGCTCGTCTGTGTCTCATAGGAGCTCAGAAACAGGCCTACCAGTGGCACCGTTAGGCAGATTTCTTTTTCAAAACGGTCACACAGGTTCACGTGCATAAAAATAGCATTTTGAGTCAATGGAAAGTTTGAACAGAAAAAGACAATGTAGCATTTAGAACAAACTAGACTGGAGAACACCATTAGAGCTGATACGCTAGCCAGAAAGCTTCAAACAAACAACCAGGTGGACTTCTGGAAAGCGGTCCGTGTTATGAACTGCAACAAAACACCTCTACTTTGAATTGTATCAACTGCTCGCTTTTATCCTTTTTCCATGTTGTTTGACTTTTTGGTTTTTTGTACGTTGATCTTATGTGATATGGACTATTGTCTGAAATAAAGAATATATATATATATATATATATACTCTCCCTGCCGCAGGTGGACAGAAGCCCTTGTGGTTCTGGCGTTACGGCTCGTGTGGCTCTACAGTACCACAAGGGCCTCATCCAGCTCAACCAGACCCGGACCTTTCAGAGTGGGGCTACGGGATCCCAGTTCACAGGAAAAGCTGTCCAGGTACCACAATGTCTCACGATAGAAATCAAGTCTACAATTAGTTCAGTTCACTAAAAGGTGAACGAGGGTGGATGAGTTATCAGAACTGGGCCACTGATAAGACAGCTCGAGGTGAAAGTACTCTGGGTTGACTGTCATGGTCATAGTCATTGGCCAAAGGTCTGTATCAGTTTGAGGTATAGCTTAGCTCTGCAAGGCTTCTTGTAATTGGGGTCAGTCAGAGTGCAGTGTGCACAGTTAGAGAGTTGCACAGATTGTGCACATGGACAGCTCTAAAAGCTTCTGGAAGCAGGAACTAACTTTGTGAACTCTTAGAATGTTTGTACATACCGTAGATTGAAAACATTTTTGTATATAATACCTATGGTATTACCAAGAAATGGACACTGATAAACGAGTGAAGGTGCCCCCACCTCCAAAAATCATCTTTGAGTAGCTTTGTATGTGATATTTATTTTGTATTTGGGGAATTTTAAGTACTATAATCTATGTTCCATATTTGATTCTCATTGTAGTATTTTGTATGTAATAACATAAATCATTGCTGTCGGTGGAAACCTTGTACAAAACGTTTTACTTTTCTGGAAATGGAAACAAGGACCTAAGTTCCAATATAGTTATTATTTAATCACAAGCTCTTGTAAATACTCTTCATTGGTTAAGTAAAACCCACATACACTTAGCCACGTTCAACCTGGCATCTTTGTGGACATGTCATTTTCAAATGTTCAGAAATAGCCAATGTAATAAAACTAAAAGCTAATATGACACTTTGAGAGCTTGTCGAGACACTTCTTCTTGCACACCACTTTGGGGCCCCGCACGCACCTGCAGTATCCTCCCGACCCACAGGTTGACACCATTGTCTTTCCCTCTGTTCAGGAGACCGTGTGTGGAGACCATAAGGCTGTGGTGGTGGAGGTCGCCGGCAAAGCATTCTACACTGGCGTGTCTCGTTTTGTACAAGAGTGTGATGACCAGCTTACACATGGATTTCTAGTCAAATGAGAATGGATGACATCTAGTGTTTCTATGTATCGATAACAATATCTTTCGTTTGACCCTGAATACACAATGCCACAATGGACCGAATGAGGAATGCACAGTATTCAGCACAAAACTAAATTCTTCCCTATAAAGCTTAGTTATTTTTTAATTACATGTGTACAGTTTTTCCACAAAATGTATATTAATTCAGTTCAATTGTAATAAACATTACCTTGAATTCAGCCCGCTTCTCCCAGTTGGCTGTCCAGTCTGTGCTCGCTGCCTGATGTCATGACCTCCCATTCCAGCCCCACAACGGGAAGATGTTGCTGTAAATCAAACCACAAAACTCCAAAATTGTACCAAATAAAAGCATTGGGTTATGAGCTTGACACTGGGTTCCATCATAAGGTGTATTATCAGGATATTAAATAATGACTTCATAGCTGGATGTGAGATACACATACGATGGTAATACAAATCAAGACCAAACCAGTTATTCTGAAATCTACGTTGCAACTATCTGCATTCTGCATAATATGACAATGCTGTGAATGCTTTATTCCGTATAATAAACTTGTGATAAGAGACCTGGATAATCTTTGAGACTTACCGGTAACTCTAAAGCACTTTGGCCTAAGGAGAGAAACTCAAAGAACAGGGTGAACATGGGCTGTGTGATTTTCTTCTGACATCCTGATTATTTTTTCTGGTCTGCTCAGCATCAACACTTTCAAGTGGTAATCCATGACAACATGTTGAATAATTCTTCAAAAAAATAAAACAGACAAAAAACACCCATGATAAATGGATGTTGAGTATCTTGTACAGTGACAGTTACTGACCACTAGAAGGAGCTAAGAGACAGGTTCCTAACCTGTCCCCACTTTTAACCTGGTGTCCCAATGTTGGACATGTTCTAGTTCTAGTCTTAGAAAATGACCGATCTACAAGTTCACAATGCATTGCGATGCGACGCGTTGTGAGCTTGTGTTAGTCAAGATGAAGATTTGTTAACATAGATCTTCTCAAGGTCACACAAATCAGTAATCGGGGAAAAACAAATGTCAACATTTAAAGCATAATCTGTCATCTCTAGACTTACTATCTATACACACAGTCACAGAGAATATTTGTGTACACCTGAGAAACAAATTGCGCTTTTCTACATTTGATCTTGTTACAGTAAATCCTGATCCAGTCTGTTCAAAAACACAACAAACAAAAACAACAGCTTTTCTACAATAAAAAACTGCAAACAAAGTAACGTTTCTCCCATTTATTAACCTCAGATCATCATACAATGGAAGGCGATTTAAAATTAAATTATAAAAGCCCAATGAAGGCAACGCCCATTTTGGGCAGAGGGGGTTAAAAGGAGGATAATTCAGATGATCCCCTTACTGTATATATTCCAGATCTGTGGTGGTTCCAGACTTTATTGTCCAGTGTAAATCCAGTTGATGCGTAGGTAACATAGTCGAACTACCCAGTAAAAATGTAAAAGGAGGGCAGTGCTGTGATAGGGGAAGGGTGAGTGTATTGCATTGACTGGGTATGGTTTTACTGTCATTTAGCATAGTACTTAAAATGCCTGTGTACACGTGTAACAAGCAGTCAACCTTATATAATATTTATACATGTATAATCTATGACATGAGAGTCCACACTTGTTGAGAAATTGCAGATGAGGCCCAGGCCTCAGGAGTAGCCTCTCAACAATAATATCAACAGAGTTAAGGCCAGCTCTTAACAGAAAACATCCGTAAAACATACAGCTATATCAATACATAAACGTTGCATGTCAATAATGTTGAATGGAAAAGAAGGCCTCCCCCCCAACATTCTTCACTTGTACTTAAAACCACTTTCATCCAACAATGCATCGTTTCTTGTTTCAGTCCCTGTATGGTTTTAATTGCAAGAGAAAAACGGTGTAAAGGGAGTTTCTCACAAGTCTTTCTCGACGTCGCTAGGACAACTCAGGAAGTGCATCAGTGCACCCTGTCACTCGTTGAAATCGTTCCATACAAAATGGCCCCTTGGTTTTTATGGAATCATCTTCTTGTCTGGTCCAAAACTCGATCAAAGTTTAAGCCTTGAGTAAGTCTATTAGCTGCACAGTTCATTGTGCATGGTTACTTACATATAAAAAACAGCATGGAATGGATTCTACCAAATAATTGTGGTGATTTTGGATACGTTCTCCAGCTTTCACTCTAGAGGCATGAACGCTGGAGAGCTTGTCCAGAGGGAATCATTTCTGCTCTTGCCACGTGACTCCATGACCTGGCTGATTTCACACTCACCCAGTGAGAAATGTCCTATTTGGTCATGCATGACATCTTTTTCGGCTCCTGCTCCTTTTAACATAGAGTACAAAAGTCAGAGGGTGAAGAGTCAAAAACATGTTTTCAATGGTTCTGCAAAAACAACGAATCAAGGCCATGGTTTATTCAAGCGGAGCTGGGCGGTGGTGTTGGCCGAGAATGTTGCAGAATGAAGATGTCAGTCTGACACAAAGTGAAAGGAGGACAAGCCGATCAAGTGGCCACAGCCAGCATGGGAACTTTGAGGGTACCAGATAGTGAGGTCAATCCCACTTAGAAGTTAAGCTTGGTGACTGGTCGTTCTCGGCAAGAATCCGTGGTCTGGCTGTTTATGCGCTTGCGGTTGCGTTTCATCTTGGACAGGTCTTTGTCAAAGACCTCTCCCGATCGCAGAGCTGACACTAAATCGTCAAACTCGCCACCATCTTCCTCGCCGTTTTCCTTGGCTTTACGTGCCTTTCGCTCTTTTTCCCTCTGTTCCTTCAGCTATGAGAGAAAAAAATCTGATCAGATTTATATTGACACAATGAGCAAATGCACACTTGCTTGTTTATGTTATTCATGAGGAAAAGTTAAATCAACAGCAATACAAGCAAGCTGATGTGGTGTTTTCCATGGTATACGTTTTGTAATCCAATGATAATTCCAATTTATACTTTCTCATCGTTTGGCAAAAAAAACAATGCCTATTTTCTTGTGACACCACTGTGCGACAAAGCATACATTAGCCTTTACCCTTCTGTTTTGCAGCATATGGAAGTCACTGAATGCATACCTGAGCTTCCATTTTGGCCCTGCGTTCCTCCTCTTCCTTGCGTTTCCGCATGTTCTCATTCTCCTGCTGTGCTTCAGAGAACGACTGCAGGAACTGGTCAAAGATGCCAAAGAACTCATCTGGCTGCATCTTGCTGGCATCTTCGCCAAAGTGCTTTACTGCCTTCAGGAACTGGGGGGCCACAGAAAGGGTGACGGGTTTACAACAGCGCCGGGCAGAACCATGTTTTACCCACCTTGTGACTTTTTACAGGGCACTCATGTCTTTGAAATCAGAGGAGGGTTACAACTAGAAGTCCAGGCTTTGAAGACCTTGTTAACCCAGATGTGACCGGCTGCCGATTACAGCTGAGACCAGAGGCTGGAGCCAGAGCCAATTTAAGGCCAAATGTGTTTGTCGGTTATGGAACGACGCAAGTTTAAAAAAGAGGAAGACCAGATGTGAGATCATGCTGAGAACATCTACCTTCAAAAGATGTGTATGTCAATGCCAACTCTGTAAGCAATCATGTTAGTGATTCATGCTTTTGTGCACATGCACGTCACGTGTAAGTGAATGTGATGATGTTTTGCGACGTCTCCCAACAGAAGTCGAGGGCAATTTGACTTCCCAACAACGATGAAATATAGTTTTGTCCTCTCATACAAATACTCCTGTGATCTTGGCATCTTGCACTCTATATATCCAGTCATGCACACATGTAAAAAGGACTTTACCAAGGCATGCAGAGCACATAGTAAACATTCTAAGAAATGTAACTGTGCAGGCCCCAGGCCCCACAAAGGATGATTGGTCAGTGAACGTGCGATAAAAAACAAACATGCTCAAGATGAAAGTGCTACTAAGCAGGAACAAACTGGGACACACATGCATAAAACTAACTTTAATGTGCGAAAATGCCCCAGTATTTCCTTGCATTTGAAATTGGGACAGTAGGAAGACTGGGAAGGATAAAGACTAGGGTAATGCAAAGTGGCTACAGAGCCCCCCTTTTTCCCCCTCTACACAGATGTACAAGCTCAATACGCATCACATCACAATGCAATGTGAGCTTGTAAATTGGTTATTTTCCTCCAGAACAGGAACACTAGGGTTTTCAGAGCGCAGCACTTGCATGCAACCAAATATAAATCCAGCCATAGAAGATCTGCTGGTCTAGCAGGGGTACGTGCGTGCACATGCATACATCTGGGAATGCATTAAACATCTTAAAAGCTAGAAACGATGTCCTCTTTGAATAGTGATACCAGAACACGCATATTTTGAATTGAATTACAACTCCCTCAGCTCAGTCCTGACTCCACCCTTGAGCTACAGAGGTGCTCTCTCTTCACCAAGGGCTCTTCATCGATCGCATGTGTAGAACATGCCGTAGGCTGAAGCCTAACTTTTACCACGGTTTGTATCATTTGAAGAAAACAACAGATTTTCAACTAAAGAAACAACACATTGCATAGCTTAGACACCGTTGTTTGCCAATGGATACACAGATTGATGGTTTGAGCCATCTGCAAGAAAACAAGCCAGCCTGTTGCACTGACTCACCAGCTCTTTGGCCTCGGTGAGTGAGTCTTCCACATCAGAGAAGCCGAAGCTAGCCACTGTGATGAACTGGCTCACCACAGACACAAACTTGTCACCCGCCTCCTGCGGTCGCTTCTTCTGGTATTCCAGCTCCTAGGGGCAAAGAGAGCAGAACTGCGTTACACACCACATGACTTCACAAACAATATGTATTCAATGTACAAATAGAATATTCACAATAGGCCTCATTGTGACTCACGCTCTCGACGCTTTTCAAGCCGCTACGCAAATTACTGATGTCCTTCTCCAGTTCTGTCATGCTGCAGCAAAAAGAAAAATTAAAACCAATGTATGAATATAGGATATGAAGGATATTCTTTTGGGGCGAAAAGAGTTAATTTAACTAGCCAGTGTGAAATCAAAAGCTCAACCTACTTGACTTTGGCTGCTTCTGTAACATTCTGCAGGTCCTCCTGGAACATCAGGACTTTGGGGTACTTCTTCTCTAGGATGGTGATCAGGTAGTGCAAGAGAGTGATGTTCCTGCAAGCCCACACGTGGTTGGTCATATGAACCTGGCTGGGCCTCTCTTACAATACATGTTCTAACTAAACAGATGACAGCGTGTGCTCTCATCATCAACATCTCAATACCAGACCATGTCCTCCTTTTATCCATAAAGACAAATCTCCCTCACACTGTCTTCAATTGCAATTAAACCAATAGACAATAGACCTTCATCAGGTTATCTAACCTAATGAACGTCTACTCTAACAGACCGAAAAGTTCTTATTCCCATTCAAAAGTTTTAATTGCATTTGAAGACGAGAGTGTGGGAGTTTTGTTCTTACAGTACTTTGGGTCCTTCGTTTGGTCTTCTCCTACACACTCGTCACCTTTGTAGGATGCAAAAGACTTGCTTTTTACTCCTTTTATCCTGAAAACCTGAACCTGGTGTTCAACCTGAAATCTGGGGTTCTCGCTTTCTTACTTGTCGATGCTAGATTTGGTATCGGCGATCTTGTTGAGTGAGGACACCTTGAAGCCGTATGCGTTGCCCCTCTGGCCCTTGTTCATGTAGTTTCCGAATGCCAGCACCACTTCCAACAGCTGCTTCAGGTTTCTGCTCTGTAAGATCTCTTTGGAGGCCTTGGTCAGAGCTGAGGAATGGCGACATGAAGAACAGAAAGGCATATGAAGGCTCCTGGAGGACTCACTGTGACCCCATCTGAATTTGGTCATTGAAATTTAGGTTGGACACATATAATTGTTTTGTCTAGCTGTCGTCTACACATTTAAGTCTCTAATAACAACATCAACTCTACTGTTCTGACATGGCTGTGCAGTGACTAATGGAATATAATTGTTCCATTATTCCTCTTTCTTGTGGTTCAATTTCCATCTGGAATGTTGATGTAATTGTGTGCTTTAAGTACAGTTGTGGGAGTGGCAACCTCTCGCTCTGGCTTCTGCTAATAAGCCCCCCCACACATACACGGCATGTGCAAACAGCCACACATGCACACACACCCTTTGTGGCAACTGCCAAGCTGCACTGTTAGATCTTTCAAAATGTCAATCGGGGCAGAGAGCAGCTAGAACTGAGGGCCACGTCATTCTTGAAAAATCCACTTTCGTTAACTGGTTTCTTTACCTCAACACAATACACAGTCATATTCACTGCTCTACAAGTGCATAAAGCACTGGATGTGAGATATGAGTTACAGATTGAGCCTCCAAACATAAACATTTATTCTCACCTTCAACTTTGGGTTTGACCTCAGCTACCCTCTCTGCAAACTTCTTTTTGAAGTAGAGTGACTGCAGTCTCTGCTGGTAGTGGTTAATTCTGGAAGAGGAATAGAGAATGCGTGTTAGAGGAGAGAGCAAAAAACTAAAGTATTACCGGTAAATTAAAAACAGGATGTACGTCAATGAGTTTAGAAACAAATCAAAAACGTTCTAAAAGTTGGGAAAAGTAAAAATGTGCAAAACAGACACAAATCATGCTGACAATAATATTAACAAATTGGCTCAGTCAATGTGCACAAATAAAGTTATAATAATAGCCATCAATCTTTAGTGTCTTCATAGCATGGCTCCTACGAGGCGAGCCATCTACAAACTACAAAGACGGTCTGTCTGTCTCTGTGTGTGTGTGTGTACGCGACTAATCTCTAGAACCATGGGACTAGTCAGCACCAAATGTCTTGTCAGAAGGCTGAGGAAATAAACAAAATAATATTTTTCACATACTGTGATTTTTTTTCTGTGAATATTCTTCACATTTTGTGCATTCATGAATTTAGCTCCATTGTCTCTCCATATTTGTGCAAGACTGACCATCATCAATATGATGTCATATCAACAAGACATCAAGAGATCCACTGGGAAGCGGGGCCATTATTACAGCCTCTTTTGTTATTTCCAGAAACCATATCCATGCCCAAACAGTACAATGTTCCTGCTGAGTAGGATCCCATATGGTGATCTGATTTAATCTAGGATGACGCAAAGAAAACAATGACCATTGTTACATAGCAACGCTGAGCTACATTGTCCTTCGCCGGCGCCGACTTGAAAGCGGTTATGTGTCATGGGTTAGAACAGCACAGTCTAATGTTTAACTTTAACCAGTCCAGTATAGTGTAGTTCACTTTTGTTAGACGATACGGGAGGCGATGAGATGATTTACATACTGACATGAGATCCCAACAGTGATGATTGAATTTGCATTGTTATTGCCCCGTGGTACCTGCTCATTTCATAGAGGAAGCGGTCAGCTTTTGCCATTCGGTCCAGTTCATGTTTGTGCTCTTCTAAGAGATCCACATCACTCTTCTCTGGGACAAATTTCAGCATCTGTAAGAAAAGGGTAGATGAAATTCTTTAAATAAGGAGTCATTCCAATGTGCTAGTAATAAGTCAAGATCTGGCATGAGGTCATTATGGTGGCTCAGTCTGTGAATACATTTCTTTTTACATAATTACAGTTTATAACTCCGATTATGTACAGTGTTATTTCACTGTTCCTGTCTCTGTCAACTGTAAGCACAAGTAAAATGCTTTTTTTAAATCTTCTTATTTCAGGGCAGATTCACACTATGGTTCCAGGTACGCACTCGGGACCACTTGGCAGATGTTGTGGTAGTGTGAACGCTACGTACTGTTCCCTGGAGCGGATCACCCTACCGTTCAGATGTTGTGGTAGTGTGAACGCTACGTACTGTTCCCCGGAGCGGATCACCCTACCGCTCCCGGGACCGCATGGAGGTAGTCTCTGGACCGATTGAAGTGTACTTGGATACAGATCGATGCAATGTGAAAGCACTGACTACAGTTGGATGAAGTGTACTCGCGTGCGGAAAGAATAATCAAGGCCAATGACAATCATGGCCAGCGGGGACCAGGCAATCGTATTCGGGAACAGTTTGAATCAAACTGACTCAGTGTAAATCTGTCCTTAGTATCTTTTGAGGACAAGAATATTAAAATGGCAATAAAATCGTGTGAGATTAATCTAGTCATCCATCCACCATTCCGGTCTACGCTGGGTGATTATGAGCGCCTGCAAACTCAATAGCATACCTGCTCCAGCATATCTTTTGGTAGGTCTTCCTGTTCATCCATTGTGAGAATTACTTTCTTCATCTCCTCGTTAGAAAGTTTCAGTCTGTGTTGCACACCGGAAAAGGAAAGTCCAGGATGAACACCATCAATAAATCAAGCTATGACAGCATATGCAACCACTTGGATTTGAGGGAAACCTGATCTCCCACATGGGACACCAATGATCTACCGCTCATGCAAAGGGGAAATCCCTTCAAACCGGGTCTCCTGTATGGGAAACCAAAATCTATCTATTGCTTATACAAATAAATGTTCAGGACTGCTCCGTTATCAAACTGTGTGACAGCGGTTATATAAATAAACTAAGAACAGCATCATTACGTGCCATTGTATTTTTTTCTTATATATCTTTTTTTAACAATGTTATAACACGTACCGTGAGAGGAGGATGTTGCAGTTTTGTGCTCGACGGCCATCAATGACGGAGAGCTCCTTGACTTTTTTGGAGGTCAGAGAGTCAACATCATCTGCCTCTTTCTGTTTGAATGAATTCGTGAGATCTAGTCAGTGGCTTACATTGTGTGTAAAACACAAAAGTACATCAAAAAGCCATGGCACTCTCAGACCACAGTAAAATAAGTTATCAACAAATTAAACCCTCTACGCTTAGTAAACGAATACTTATTTGACTGGGTTGGGCTCTATATTTAGCCTGCTTTTTAACAATCAACAAGCGACACATTGTGAGCTTGTAGACATGCCTTTTTTAAACGTTTTCTCCCAGACGTGGTTGTTTTCCCCAAATAACAAAAATGGCAGATCTATAAGCTCACAATGCATTGCGGCGCGTTGTCAGCTTGTAAATAAGCTATTTCCTCTATTCGTCACACAAGAAAGTGTATAGGGTTTTAAAACATTCAAATAAATGAATTTATGACCACATTAAAGACCCCAGATTGTGCCCTATGTAGAACTATTGCATACGTGCACTCACCTGTTTGTTGTTATTGACCATAAAGAAGTCCTAGAATGCAGGCAAGAAGCAAGGAAGATGTTGGCACTCATTAGATTAAGTAAAGCAGTTATGTGAATGCAGCCCATGAATCAAATGGCAAAAAAAACAAGCACAAACGATAACAGTGGAACAAATAATGAAATGAGTAGTAAGACATGGAGCATTCGGTGTGCTAATGTTTCACATGCTTTGCACAGAACTAAGAAGATGCAGCCTGAAAAAGTTGCTTTTAGTTTATATAAATATCAATGTAGGTAGGTGTCAGTCATCATGCCAATTTCGAGTTTTAAGTATTGACTGCACAGTCAACAGTCTTTTCCAAATGCTGAGCATTTGAAACCAAAGACCCAAAGAATTTAACAATTACGAATCTTTCCACACCTCGTCTGGTTGCTTTTAACTAGTGACAACTACATTCCAGAAAGAGATGCAACCAAGCTTTTGGTAAGCCAAGAATTACTCAATGACTGTCTGTATTGAAGGTCCTACATTGGCCTGGTGAAATTTGGCACTTTTTATACCTTCAGTGTGACGAGCCAAAGACATTCTCTTCTCGTCAACTGATTTTAGTAATACGTACGTAACTGTGCATCACAAATTCAGCTCACTCATGCAGTTTCTATTCTCTATTGCATTACAGTGGAATCAACTAACTACAAGCTGTGCTACAATCAGAAAATGAGAATGGCATTTCTTTCAAATGTGAGATGGTAATGAAGTTGGTAAAATGCATGAAAGGTTAATTCTAAAATAGAAATCGACCTGCGAACTTTGCATTTTTTCTCTTGGTTTGATTAAATTATTTGACAGTCAATTAGTCCTTTATGTTCCCTGCAGGCTAATTAAAGATACACTCCAATATTTCTTTCATGTCCATTGTCTATCTCTCTCGACAGACAGAAGCAATTACGACAATGTCCAAACTAGTCTTGCGTGGCCAGACTGTTGCCTCTCGTAATTTTCAAAAGTTTCCGTCATACAGTCTGGAGAATGGAAGCTCTGATCATGAGTAAAATATAAAGCGGATGTGAAGCCTCCTCCCCGCTTCTGTTTTGTCTTTACAGTCGCTCAAATTTATATCCCAATATAAATAGAAATCATCTAAGCATATATAGCTTGCTGCTTAGCAGAAATGGAAATAAAAAAAACAAGCTCTAAAGATATTTTAAAATATATTTTTGTGAACGGAAATGACAAACAGTCTCCAACAGCAGGCAATTTGAAAAAGAACCTCAACCTATAGACTTGTGTCAGGTAGTGTAAGCTAGTAGATACTACACGTACACCCTGCCCCGCCCATACCACACCCTAAAAGCTGAACTTGACCTTCCCCTCCAGACACTAGAGGGAGACAGAGGCTATCATGATCTTCTTCACACAGCAGCCCCAGTACCTGCTGTCTTTGGTAGGCTGAGAAGGTCTTCTCGATGTCCTCCAGATCCAGGACTTTGAAAACCTTGCCGTCATCCACATCCATCCAAACGGTGCCCTCCAGTTTATTCTAAGAGAATCATACGTTTTTTTAGTAAATTATCCAAATGGAAATAAACAAACAGCTTTTAGTATCCTGTTTGACGTTTCTACTTTCTGCACATACAGTAGCAGTGCACACTAAATGCTCACCTCTGTTTGACGTTTCCACTTTCTGCACATACAGTAGCAGTGCACACTAAATGTACAGTAGACATACAGTAAACATACAGTAGCAGTGCACACTAAATGCTCACCTCTGCCAGTTTGGCCCAGTTGAAGGACTTGAGCGCGTTGGACGGCTGGGGTATGTTCTTCCTGACCATAGAAAGGCCCATGGGTGCCCCGGGTGGCGGAGGGATCCCTCCCATTGGAGGACGCCCAGGGGGAGGCGGCGGGCCACCGGGGGGCGGGGGCGGCGGTGGAGGAGGTGGCATGCCAAACATGCCCCCAGGAGGGGGAGGGGGAGGAGGTGGCATGCCCGCAAGCGATGGCGGAGGAGGGGGGACAGGTCCACCCGGGGGTCCGGGCGGGAGCGGGGGACCACCAGGCACCATGGTAGCCTGTCTCTGGAAGGACAGAAATAACACCTACTATGAGGGGAACTGCCTCTGCTGAGCCCCTTAGTGATACTTATACTGTAGACCTCACATGTCTGTCTAAAGAGCATCTAGAGTCCTACTTAGCTGCCATGGATCATCACCACTGGTCAATATCTAGATTTTTCCACAGTATAATGTAAAGGAATACTTCACCCCCCCCAAAAAAACCTTTTTTTCAATTACTAACCCCATGTGTTGTTTGTGTCACATTCCGTCACGGTGAATTGAAGAAAATAGAGGTCCACAATGAACTATGGCTGCGTTTAACCCCACACGCACGCCCAGGAGCATTCCTCCTTAGTCCATGTTTAACACTGAAGTGTTTTCAATCGGGGGTCTCCAACATTGTGTTGCAGATTAAACCTTTTCATAGATTTCATAGATACCGGTAGACTTCTTTGGTTTACACACATTATCTTTTCTACTAATTCATGTTAATGAGGAACTGTGATGGACATTGTGAATCTGTTTGTTTAACTGTATGTAATGTGTTTTATTTTCGTTTTTCGTTTTATTTTTCGTTTTGTCATCATTTATTTATTTTTGTTTTGTATTTATTATTGTCAAATCATTTCGTGATAAGATTTTGTTTGTATTTGTGCTGCCAGGGGGATGTGGGGGGGGGGGGGGGGGGGAATATATGTCAATTGTTGAAAATACTTATGTGTACTATAAAGAAAATGAATAAACATATGTTTTAAAAAAAAAAACATGTTAATGTGTATCTTCAGACATTATTTAACCCATTAAAGCCTTAATACTTATACTTAATAGCTCTGTAATTGTTTTGCTATTTTCTCCTTCTACACCAAACCTCTTTGCCCAAAAACAACCGTATTTCTCAACGCTCGTAGATCACACGGCATTGTCAGCTTGTAGATCTTTTACTTGTTTGGCTAATGTTCCCCTCAGAATAAGGATGCTATGGTTGAAGTGGTTAATGTAATGTGTGTTTTGGAAGTAATGCGTTTATAGTTTATAAACACAATTGTTTCTTTTAGTTTTTCTTTTATAGTTTTATAGTGTGTGTGTGGGGGGGGGGGGGGGGAGGGGGGTGGGTCATTTTGTTCTTTTTTTGGGGCCTTCTTTAACTTCATGAAGAAAATGTTAGTAGAATTTCTGAATAAACGAATACAGTTCTAACATGGTAAGGCCAACGTACGGTGCTGAGTTCATGCAGCCGAACGGAGAGTTCAGCTACTTGCTGCTTGACATTTTTATGTTCTGTGCTCTCCCTCTCCAACTTCTCTTTCATCTTGTTGAGGGTCTGCATCATGTCCTCCTTCTCCTGGGTCTTGGCGTCACACTCGCGCTCCTTCTTGTCAAACTTCTGCTGCAGCTCGTGGTGCTCTATCCAGGGAAGGGGGATGTCGGTTAACGAGACACATTCCTCATTAACCCATTTAGACCTTAGCTTTGAACCACTTCAACCATTATTTTAAACTTTAGCCGTTTTAAAATAGCAGATATGCAAGCTCGTAGCTTGTAGATCTGCTATTTTTGAAAAATCGTGAAAATGTGGCACAAATTATTTCACAGAGAACGTTTTTAACTCAAATCATTGCTTCTAGGGGTCCCTGGTACAAAACATTTTCAGATGGGGGTCGGCGGCTGAATACACATGTGTGTCCTTGATATGAAATGGTTTGAGAACCACTGTCATAGGAACATACGTTTTTCTGAAAACTGTCAGGACATTTGTAGAATCTGGTCTCAGGTCTTAATGGGTTAATCAGATTGGATCTAATTGGGATGGGCACAACTTCTCCTCTATCAGGCCATTTCCATTTATAATCATACGTACCTTTTCTCATTTTCTCCGCCTGTTCTTTCCATTGCTTGACCTCGTTTTCATTGACCAGCCTGTCAAAAACACACGTGACTAGTGATTACCTTACCAATGCAACAGCAACAGTTGCTAGCTAACATGTGGAGATTGTCTCCAGATATAATTGGCTGTTAAAGAGGTTTTAAGGCTCTGAAGGAAACTGCATACGTTAATCATTCCTATAGGCTTTTAATTAATTAAAATTCCAGAGCTTATTGAGATTACCCACTTAGTCGCGCAACCCAGTCAACATTATGAAAGCAACACTTTTACTCAGTTTAGAGTTAGGCAACTGGCGGCCACATGCCCGCCCCCCCCCCATGTATGTATGTAACATAACTATAATTAAAGGTATTTGAATTTAAAGAAAATACATTTCAGGATTCCAATTAAAACTCAAATTCAGGATTTCAATTTAAATAATAGCAAAAGTAGCTGATCTACAAGCTCACCACGTTTTGAGCTTGTACGACAGTAATATGCAATGTGGCCCTCTGGAGTGAGACATTCTTCTATTAACAAAAGGGTTGTGTGATAAATGAGCCTTCACTCTTTCATCATGCCATGTGTGAAGATGACTCACATCCGGACAACGTTCTTCACGTTAAAGTTCTCCAGTGGCGCGACGTCGGGGTCGTGACCTTTGTCAGTCTGCAGGACCATCTGTTGGACGATTCTGTCCAACAGCAGCCAGTACTGTACAGTGTTCCCGCTTCTCTTATCTGAGAGGGAGAAAAGAGTGTGTGTGTGAAATGAAGAGTGTAGTAAGACACACACACACGCTCATGCACACACACACAAAGGAACAGAAACACTTACGCGGCATGAGAAGACAGTGGTGCAGGACAGACATAAAGTGCGGGTATGCGTCAGTGTGGTTCATCTTCTTGCGGATGAGATCAAAAACTTGGGTAGCACTTTTGGTGTCTATATGCACCTGGAAGAGACAAAACGATTCCTCCCGTCAATAAACAAGGCCACAAATATTAGTAAGGAATGCGGGACTAAGAGCAGGAAATTGTTTCCTCACCGACTCAAAACGTCTCGACAAAGCCAGCTCATCCTCATTCCGTAACATTTCAAAGTAGTCTAGATGCCTGACAACGAACATGAAACAGCAGGATTAGTGATGAAGTCATTTTACCAGAGCTTTGCAGAACCTGATCGTGCAGTTTTCATAGGCAAAGTTTCACTTTTTACAATAACAATGAGACAGTAAATCTGAGTGTTGTGAAATGGAGGCCCCCCAACCGCCTCCCCCTAGCCCCAGGCAGTACAATCGTATTACATCAGTGTCTCTAGTTTGTGGTAGAAAGATATTCATGTAAACAGAGATTGGACTGACCTGGCACACTGAATGACATACTTGCATTAGTATAATGAGCAACGGCATTTGTCTAGGAGACACAAGATCACAGGCAGTGTTCCAAAACGTACCTGTCTAGTGTGGAGTTCTCGTGGGAACGTAGCTTATCAATTATGGGCTGAATTCCAAGCATCAGAAACTCATATCGGAGGTGGATGCGGAATTCCAAACTAGCCTAAAACAAAGGACAACAAATTAAGGCTTTAGGAGTGTGTGCTTAATGTCACATACGGGTAGGTGGTCAAGTGAGAAAGAGAGCACATTGCATTGAGCAATGAATTCACCTCGCCAGCGCCTTGACTCAGCACAGCGTTGATGAAGGACATGATGGCTGTCTTCAGGTTGACCTCGTCTCTGTAGCGGCCCGTACTCCGGTCCAGATCGTTTAAAAGCGTCTGAGGGATGTTATAAATGTAAGGAAAGCTGTTAAAATATGTTTTGCTTTCGTGCAGGTGCTGTCAAACAATCTGCAAAACGATGACAAAATGTCTTCCCATTCACCGCCGCCGACCCACCTGGAAGCGTGTCCTTTCGCATGCAAAGCGTTGGTAGTGCAGCATAGACTCTAGGATCTTCTTGTGGCCGCCGGGCACCAGGCACACAGCGCCCATGATCTCCAGTATGGCCACCTTGGTCTTGACGTTCTCCGTGGCCAGGCTCTGAGCGATGCAGTTGATGCTCTCTGTGTGAGACAGGACGTGGGCTCGGCCCTGGGAATTGTTCATTAGCGCTTTGATGCAGCCAATCAGAGACGTGTGGATCTGCGACTCGGTGGTCTCGTAGTCCATGCTCTTCAGGAAGTTCAGGATACATGTCAGGCCGTCCAGGTCAATGAAGCGCGTCACGAACCTAACGATAGACATGTTTGTTTAGTCACAACTTCATCATCTTAACAATTTCAGCACTAAACAATCGCTGGTTGGCAAACTGACCGCAAATGCCAAACTGTCCCTATCAAATAAATGAAGTGTACAAATGTACTGCATCCGCCATCCACACGCCAAAACATTTTCTCCAACTTCAAAAGTGTAAAGAAATGTCTATAAAACGTTAAGACATTTACAATTTAACTATTTAGCAGACACTTTTGGCCAGAGCGACTTACTTAGCATATAATTCAGAGAGAAAAGTGTTGTCCAAAAGACAATCTTGTGGTCGAAAAAAACAAAACAAAAAAACACACGAGTGACCAAGATATGTCTGCATAGTAGCCATATATAGGAGAAGATGGCAAGATGGTACAGGGAGGTTTGAGTGCTAGGGGTGAGCTGGAGTCTGAAGAGAAGAGTCTTCAGATTAAGGTGGAACATTGGGAGTGAATTCTGACTGAAATGGGGAGTTTATTCCACAGTTTGGGAGGCAGGAGAGTGAAAAGTCTAGGATGCGTGGAGCGTTGCCCCAGGTGTTTTAGGGACGGTTCAGACAACCGTCCTGTGTTAGCTAATCTGAGTGAGTGTTTTAGTGGGTGTTTTAGGGACGGTTCAGACAACCGTCCTGTGTTAGGTAATCTGAGTGAGTGGGAGGGTTGGATCGTGTGTTTTCAAATGTAGTGAAATAATACAAACTTCCTATTCCCAACATGTGAACGTACATCAAAAACCTGTACAAAACCTGTACTGACGTACTTTACTGTGTTTAAATAAGCATTCATCTTTAAAAACATGACAGGAGAAGATCAAGGGGCAAGTGACATGACAGATGCCAGAATACTGAAGACGGTAAAGCAAAGGGGAAGGGGAGGAGATAAGATGAGAACAGATGGAGAAAGACAAATAAAGAGATGGTGAAAAGATAGAAGAGCAGAGAGTCAGCTGGGGTTCTATTCTGTGCACCTCATTGGTTGCGTTCGCAGAGCAGTCTTCAAACTCTCTATGGTTTTGTTTCTCTCCTCTTCATCCTCCTTCTCTAGAGCGAGGAGCGTCTTTCTCTGTTCAAGAAAACATACAGCACAACAATGTTAACTACATTAATGTTGGCATGACTATTGTTAGCACATTGTTAAATGTATTTTTATAGCTAAAATAACTAATCTACAAGCTAGGCCATATCCACTATTCCCCGTATAGCAAAGTATATAGGGCAAAGTATATTGGTGGCAACCAATCCTCTTTATTTGGACGGCACCTGTCTGTCTGTCATTTACATTTCCACAGTTTCTCCAAGAGTACACAATGAGTGGGCTATCCGGATGTTTGGTTTTGCGTATTCTTGCGAAATGTTAGTTTAACTCTCCACATTTCATAACATAGGTCTACCAACTATCATAGGTGTTTAACCCATTTTGGGCGGGAACCCCTTTTGGTGTTAGCATTATGTTATGCTTTAGCTATTGAAAAATAGCAGATCTACAAGCTCATAGCTCAACTTGTAGGTCTGCTATTTTTGAAAAATCAAATAACGACTGACAGTGGATGTAGAAGACATTTTTAGATCTGATCTCAGGTCAGAATGGGTTAAAACAAAGTGGAGAGGAGCAGCCGGGCAGTAGCCACGTTTCCATCCAATTAAGCAAACTCTTCAAATGTCAGTGTAGGAGACAAGAAAATAATATTTCCATTTGTCAAGTTAATAAGTTCCCAATGAAAAGGCTAATGCATAATTATTTGCTCTATTTATTTCATTCACTAAATTAATTATAGCATTTCTACATAGACTTAAGAGAAAGAAAACGGGTACAAAACATTAACTGTACAGTAAAATCTGGGAGAGGACAGTTAAATTAACACGGCACATTTGACTTTGACCGTCTGTTTTAACTTGTTCTTACTAATGATCTCCAGAGTCATGGCAGCAAGTGATTCAAAATAAATGCTATTCAATTCAGACAAGGCAAACTACCAGTGCATACAGCTCTGCACAAAGCTGCCCCATGGCAGCGTGTAATTTATTACAAAACATATGGTCACGGATTCAATGATAACATGTGACTACAAGGCAAGAGTGCAATTATAGCATTATATGATTAAGAGTATTGTCAATTCTATGTTATTATGATATTGGAAGACTTGGGTCTGCAAGTCAAATATGGCCATTTACAGCAATGCCCAGCCAATTTAAACTTGGTTGTGTGACAACGGCGTATACCAAAAAAAAAGCAGATCTACAGTATCTGTGAGCTTGTACATCGCCTATTTTCGGTCCACAAAACTCCCACGAAACGAAGTATAAATCCCCTTAAGCAAGGCCAGCTGATTAGGACATTGCGGAAATGTCCAATGTACACAGTGCGGTGTTGAAGGACATTGTTGGGGAATAAATTTAAATAGCAAGCATTTTTAGTACATAGGCCTACTGTTGAGAAAATGAATATAGCTAAAATGATCTTCATAACACTCTGTTTCAATAGTTTGTGAAAACAAAGTAGGCCAAGTAATTTGCTGCTTATATCTAATACAACTAATGGAGACTTTTGATTCTCACCCAGTTAGTTTGAAAATCTTTCAATGCCCTGATTTATAATTATCCAACACAGCTGCAAATCATTATTGCATTACTCAAGTTATGTTTTCCTCACCAAAACCTCATCTTGCGTCAAGTAGTGAAAGTTGCACAGTTTATGGTATTACTTACAGCTGCCATTGAATTCAGCTGATCAATGTAAAATTCTGGCCAACTGGTTGCACTCTTGTTTTCTTCTTGTTCCTGTGGAAAAAATAAATAAACATTTTTGCAAAAATAAGTTTAAGGATATTTTTGGTCGAGTTATGTATTTATAAATATATGGGAATGGTAGGACGGTAAAATGATCCATAACAACCTACTGTAATTGGTGCGAAATATTTCATGTGCAACATTTTCACAATACAGTACAGAGCAGTTGACGCAATTTCAGTGTATAAGGAGAGCATTAGCACTTTAATGCATGCAAACAACACACAGGAACAGGAGGCCCAGTACATAAATAGCAACGAACAAAAAAATGGAGCAAACACTCAAAGTAGGGCGACACAGATAGGCAGCCAGCCTATTTTATCTTTGGACACTTCAGTGAACTCAAAACTCAGAGGAGGTTGTGTGAATGTGAAGTGATGTACTTTGATGATTGAGCAGCACAAACACAAAAAACAACTTCAACCACAAACAAAACTATGGACTGAGGCCATCGATTTATGGACAGCTAAATCTGCAGACCGGGCAGATTTTCATTAGTCAAAGATCTATTAATGTATTTTAATATTAAACTTAAAATGCCTCTCAGTTCATTTGAAACTATAAATATCTACTTTTATTATCAAATTGCCGGTTCCATCTCCAGGAGACTACATACAGTAAGGAGAATGCAAACTTGGCTTGTACATAAAGGCCCCGGGCCTTTGATTCAATCTCCTGCTCCATTAAGGCCAAGTGAGCTGTGACCATCAGAAACTAATTGCGCAGCAGTTAATAAAGCAGCCCACGGAGACTTGGCTTCTATGACCAAGGCCATGGGTCTTGGCTGGCCTGCAGGGGCCTTGTAGTGACAGGGATGGTTGATCCTGCAGGGATGGGCGAGCCTGAGCCAACTCCCCCCAGGTAGTGACTGGAAACACTTCAGTCCATAAGTGGATCAGACACAAAGATTAAGATGCTTCCTTTCACATCTTTAGTTAAAGAATTCAGCCAAGGAAGTCGGTACACTTCACACGGATGATTACAAAAAATTAGGTTTTTAAGGTCATGTGGGCAGTAAAACTTGAACCCATCAAATAATGAAATTAATTAAGTTATAGCTGGGTTATATTCCAATTTCTCTTTCATATTTTTCATAATTTAAATAGTCTCTGCTAACAACACAGACAAGATTCAAGAGATAAATTTTTTCCTGTATGTGCAATGAAATGTTGGTGTGGCAGTCAGACACTGCCAGTATGCTGCTAACAATATTCAACATACGTAATACAACCTAACAAAACCCTTTCTTGCCCCAAGTCCGTGGGCAAGGAAATATGAAGATAGTCAAGATGCAGGATGATTGCTTGCTTCTCTCCAGCATGACTACACTGATATAGGTGTGTAGCCAAAACAAACAGCTCAGACAGTTAACTTTACAATGGCTGACTTATCTACTCCCCAACTCCCCTGGGATGCATCTGCCAGAAAACTACTGGCCAAAGCAGTGTCTTCATCACTCACAGATTTGGGTGCCCCGATAATAACCCCATTTCCCCCCCTTATCATCCCCGTCTCCCGCACAAAAGCCGCACCTGTGGACGGGAAGCTTTCCTGTTTGCGTTGGACAACTGAGCGCTTCCCTTTTACCCTTCCACACGCCCACCACTCTTTTCCTCTCCATGCTCAGACGATGAGTTTGAGAAGCCCCACGGGATACGTGCCAAGCGCCTCCCAAGCCGGCTGGGCCGCGGGCCAGAGCCCATTGCCAAGTCAGCGTTATTGATGCCCTGCCGTGAAGGCTAAAAAACTCCCTCCCTCCCTCCGCAGGTTGCCGCTTCACATAAAGCTCTGGATGTATCCTCCCACAGCTCTGCAGCAACGGCATTTAAAGCAGCCCGCTGCCCTGGTTATCGCGACCTGCTGAAATGTTGTTCAACAGCAGTACAAGAGAAGTATTAGGATGAGAAAGCAGAAGAACGAGAGAGAGAGAGAGAGAGAGAGATAGACAGAGACCGAGAGAGAATGCCCAGTTGCAAGCTCACTATCATTTGTTTATTGGTAAAAGCGTGGTGGTAGGGTGGCTGTGGAAGGCTGCCTTGTTGGAACAAGTTGAAATGCAAGCACTGCTCCAATGAGGACACAGTAACATTGTGGGGTTGGTTATAACATTCCTTATTAAGCTAGTTTGGGCCCCCAGACTACTGCTAATTAGGCCAGTAATTGGGCCACAGTAGAAGCAGAAGCATTAGCTCTGTTACTTGTTTCTCTTTCCCAGAACCCTTCCACAATCTGGCCATTCCCTGACTGCTCTCCATCTCAGAGCTGACTCTAGTCTAATGCACTGCTTTTCAATGTCGGGTCTGGGGAACCAAATGGTATCAAATGGGGCCTAAAGCATATCAAACTGGGGGTCCTTGAAATGAAAAAGGTTGAGAATCACAGGTCTAAGTCAGTTGGGATCCTAGCGAATCATGAAAACTAGTTAAATTCTTTGGTCCAAGGCAAAGGAACACACAAGCTAAAAAGAATTTGATCCTTATAGCCTGCATAAAAAGTTGATATATGGAGACTAGACTAGGTTTCTGGCCGACAGCAATGATTTGAAATGTTAAATGTACTGTATTTAGTCTCTGGGCTGGGTCATGTGAGAACAATTACACTGTTCAACTCACTGTACAATATATAACGAAAGTATGGCCTTACTTTTCACTTTAATTTCAAACTGGCAACAGGCAATTTATATAAATATTATAATCTCAACCATCACACTTATTAAGAATTAACGTGGATACATTTAAATAAATAATATTTACTTCAAATAGAGCACAACAATTAGCTCATTAAATCCATAAACTAAAGTAAGTTGCTCTGGAAAGGGAGTCACCTAAATATGCAAGCATGCAGGCGATAGTAAAACAATGATCATACTGTACTTGTTGCCTGCACGTGTATCTTACATGTATCATTTACTGCTGTAAAAGGTAATAATGCAGCTGTGGTGTCTGAGGTCTTCCAGGTTGGAATAACTCATGTTTGGAACTTTGGATGCATCCATTAAAATTAATCTCCATACTCCTCACCATGAGTTTAGGACAGGATGAAGGAAGGAGATTGAATGGCCTCTGTCTGCATATTGCTTGTAGACAGGATATCCTATGCAGACACCTACAGGACCTTTGTCCTTGAGAAACACTGTCTGACATATGCATTTAAATCAAGATTTACAGTTTCAAAGTGTGCAGACAGAGTTTGTGCTGACTCAGTGGATTGGCTGGAACAGTGTGTAAGAGAGGTTGAAAACAAGACAAATGAGTGCGGCATCAGGGTAGCTGAAATTCTAAACGAGAACATACACAACATGTTTGACTGTATGCAGAGGTATCATTAGTGTCGAGGGGAACCAGGATGTATTGTTATGTAGCTGACAGCGCACTGTCATCATGCAGAAAAGGCGTAATGAAAGATGACATTGCAGGAGGCAACATGGAATGTTTTTCTGTGCTTGTTTAAGTTAAAAAAAAAACCCACTGCTATTAACTATTAAAGGACAACTTCACCTATGTTCAACCAATTATATCTTCGTATAATTGGACCTCACTAATACTCATTAATGTGTTACCATTTTTGTCCACTCGATCTATGTCTCAGTCAGAGGAGGGTTGTGTGGACAGTTCTGAAACCAGTCTACCAGTGACATTACTGATGGGGAATTCAAGCAAATAGAAACTTCCATGTTTTCTATTTCTGGAAAGTTAGCATGCTATAAACGGAAGCCATTGTTCTTGGGGGACCAATTATATGAAGATAGGTTGAAAATAGGTGAAGTCGTCCTTTAAACAGATAAATCAACATTTTGAAATCTCGTTAACATCCCATGTTCAAATGTATTTTAACAAAATCTCCACGTTGTGACAAGAAAATGTGAACTGCTTTATATGACAATTCATTACCTTCTTTTTGCTGCAGTAGATCTGCCATTTCTTCTCTGCAGGCAGGGCAAACATGGCTTCCCTGTGTTTCTCTGTGAGATCCAGTTCATCCTGCAAAGTGGGAAAATGGAGTGGATCATTGAGCGCAATTGTGATAGGAAGAGGGGTGATACGTGTGTGTGGCTGTGCGCACGGGTGTGTGCGTTTGGTACGTAATTGAAGGAAGTTAAATACTCAAAATATTACTGTTGAAACATTTCCTTATTTATGACTGGGTGGAAAAGATAATATTCATCGTCTGAATGAGGAGCTGAAGTTGACCTCATCCCCTTACTAACAAAATATACAGAAAGGCCACAGAACATGAACATGTGATATCAAAACATCATCTAGTAGAAAATGTGGTCATATCCAGGGTGAATGTGTGATTCCAAAAAGTGTCCGCAGCTCTGCATCAAAGCAAATTTAAGCTATAAATAAGCTTTTGCAACGTGTCCCTCCCAATCGCTGGGTTATCTCCAGGTCGCTCCGTGAAGAATTATTAGACGCCTGTCAGGATTTAGACATGTACGTAATAGAGAAAAGACGGGGCGTGGTGGCTCCACATGACATGTGGTAACCCAATAAACATCTGGAAACAACATGCATCACAATGAGGAACAGACAGTTCCCCCAGGCACAGATACTGTACGGGTAGTGAGAGGTAGCTAATGTGTAGACAATGAAAGGAGTTGCACAGGGCAATGAAAACTAGCGCCCGACCAACCAATATTTTGGTAGAAATCTTGAAATCAATATGGAAATCATAATTGTTAAATTATGTGTATATAAAAATGACATTAAACTTGAATTAAATAACTTCAGAACCAGCAGAAAATTCAGACCTGAGGGCGATTCTAAAAATGCCTTCTAAACCCTGAAGAAATTACAAAAATGTATGCTGCTATATACCGTACATAGCCAACTACCCCAAAAGGGCTTCCCAGATTGAAAGGTAAAAACCCCAAAAGGGGTTCCAGTTTCCGTCCTAAATGGGATGAACAAGCAAAAATATATACACCGGTATATATTTTATTATTTTATATAAATAATCAATGAAAAAATGATTAGCTGCACCATTTAGGCCATGAGAGAATTTATTTAATTTTACCATGAAACTAATTATCTCTAAAACATGTTATTAATAGTGTTTTTTGGACCAGCTAATGTAATAACTGGTTTCTCTTTTGGAACCCACTTTCCTAGTACAACGGTCAATCAATACATGCACTGAATCAAAGACCGTAAAAGGGTGGTTGATTGATTTCAGCGCCTTCCGTCCTAATTCCCCATCTAGCCATTCAATGGAGAAGAGACAACAATTGATCCAACTGGTACTCTTTCATGGAGATATTAAAGAGCAACTAAGTGTTTTAACCTACATTCCTTCCTTTTGTCCGTTTGAGTGACAAACAATGACAGTAGCCACATCTCTCTTACAGCCAGTGAGAGGTAAAACCAGGAATCATATTTATAACAGCAGTTTTACCACATTAACTAATCCATTAATTAACACATTAAATCAGTAGTCCTCACACTTTAAAGATTAAAAAGAAAAAATGCAATGTACAGCTTGTACTATCTTTGAATAGCCAACAGATGCTTTTCCAGAATGAATGGGCCAGTCCCAATTCTGGGGATGTCATGATTGGTGAAAGTTATTTGGTGAAAATAGGCTAACATTCTGCTAAGTTCACAACACATCGCAACTGTATGTAGATCGGCTATTTGACGTACGACAAAAAGGGTTTAAGTGGGAAAGGAAAACAAAACCTGTTGAGTGTGTTGTGTCTGTAGTAACTGGTTGAAACAGCACAGACAGCTGCACTTTATTCCGCTAGAGTGAGTCTTTTTCAAGCGTATTCATTCCGATTACGCATGCACATGGGACACTCATTGAGCAAAAGCAAAGAACAGGAGACAGCACGTGGCTGTTTTTCTTTTTGTAAATAGAGCAACTGGAAGCAACGTGCCCTCTCGTGTTCTTCGGTTAGGCAATGTCTTGATGAAGGGTGCGAGGCCCAGACGAAAACAAGCAATTAGCAGATGGAAGAGGCCAAGTTGTACTAGGCCTAGGGCCTCTGAAAAGAAGCCCATTGATGTGCAAAAATCTCGTGCCTTGATTTCTGTGGCAACCATGGCAGGAAAAGTGAAGGGAGCAAGGCAAATTACAGTGACAATCAACAACAGTGAATGAACAGTGCCAGCTAAAGGGAAACAAAGAGGCGACTGCCTGGCCCCATTCACCTTGTACACAATGAATATACCAAAGGAGTAAATCGAGAGTATTTTGGTGAACAATAACAGTTTATCTACTTAGCCAAAATCTAAATAATAGCAAAGGTTAAAGACGGTTTATTTGTTGCTTAGTAAATTGTTCTAAATCGAATTAAACGACAACATAATTACAAAAAAAATGCAAATATGAAGAATATTTTTGCAAAAGTCCTGCTCCAATGTTTATAAAGATTTCAGACAAACATAAAAAGTTTGAAATGGTGCTACACTCAAGGCTTCAGTTTAATCTTTTCAAACATGAATCAGTGTTTAGACAAGCTAGTTTCCCTGCAAAAAAAGGTTTCGTGAAAATACTGTGGCTGAGTTTGGATTTTGAACAAAACAAAAAAAACTCCATAATGGCGACATACCACCAGCTCAGCAAACATGGAGTCCAGCTCGTCGCTGCCTGGCATGGGCAGCGACGGCTCCATGACCTGCAGGGCGAAGTCCTCCCGGAGCCTGTAGGTGATCTCTGGGTGGTCGCTGCCGTTGAAGCAGCAGAAGAGGAAGGACAGGCCGCTGCGGCCCGTGGCTCGCTTCCGAGGAGCCATGGCTGGCTACTGAATCCGTCTGGATGGATGGACTCCTTCTGCCCGGCCCTCTGTACCCACCTCCTCTACCTCAGAGTTTGGCCTCCGTCAGAGAGAGCTGTGAGGGAAAACACAGAGCGACGAGATTCGTCAAACACAGAATTCGCATAGGATAACAAACCTTAGCCGGATTTGAGATATACATAAATAATCTCCTGTAATGAGAGTTCATATTTATTTTCAAAGGCTAATGAACGGCAGCTTTGGAGTATGGTGAATATTAAAGTCGTGAAACATTAAGACAAACTATGTCATCAAGTATAGAATCTAATAAATACTGTAGTACTAACCTAATGAGAAAATTATCAGACAGAAATTAAGCCAGATGTTTTCCATTGACTTGAACAAAGCCAGAACCACTAGAATGAAGGCAAACAATGAAATTGTTACATACAGTATTAATGGACATGGAAACACAAATCCATGCCAACTTGCCAAGACTTTGAATCTCCTGAAGCTCCCACACACATTTAACCCTCGGGCCTGATTAACCACTTTAGCCGTATATACATCTTAGGACTATTGACTAATAGTGAAAATAACTTATCTATAAACTCAGTTTTAAAATGTTGTCTATGATTACATGCTAAAAAAAGGGGCACCAGGTTGAACGTGGCTAATAACACCGGGTCCTAATCCATCTATAAATGCATGGAATGTGTGTGTGTGTGTGTGTGTGTGTGTGTGTGTGTGTGTGTGTGTGTGTGTGTGCGTGCGTGCGTGCGCGTCAGTCATCTGTCTGTCTGTCTCGCGCATAACTCATGGACATTCAACCGATTACCGATCAACTTCAAACTAGCCCGTGCACTCGTCTGTCTGTATCCCTCATGATGAGCCCTGATGTCATCAATATGTCGTGTCGTCATACTGACTGACACGCACTGTCCTCCAAGTAGGACTATGATAATGGGTATAATGGGATAACCGGTACCCAGTCAAGTATCAACGGGTAAGACGGGTATTGCATTACCGGATGAGCATGTGTGCCCTGCACGAGCACCATTCTCAACTGGCATCAGCTTGGTATTTTCTTGAGAATAGAATATCCAAGGTGCCACTTCAGTGATGGCAGCCACAGAGAGGTTGAATAACTAACTATACAGTTCAGAAAGCAGAGACGGAGGGCGGTGCTTAAGTTGTGATGGAGACCACAATTTGTCTGGATTAGTGTATTGAGCCCTCTGTCTTTCTTCCATGCCACTCATGCTGAGAAGCATCAGCTTTCCTCTTAAGACATAATAAGCAATGATTACAGGGCTGCATTTACAATGATAATGGTTGGTCTGAGGGCTTTCTTCAATATGGGAGAGTGGTGAATGCTCAGTCAGGGAGGTTCACCAAAAAGAGTCTCCAGCAAATTATAACAGACAGGTTACCACATGCCTTGATTTGCGCGTGTGAGTCTAGCACGCACAGTGTTCAAGTGATTACGCAGACTTAACATGTATGTAGAGTATGTCAATCAATGTCAATTACGCTACCCTCCTCCCCCAATTATTAGAAGCTCGACCCGCCTGCAGCCAGTCTTGCTCTAGCTGCGCGTTGAAGAAAAAATAGAAAAATAAAGAAAGTGTAACGCATAAACCTGTGGCTTGTAGAATGATACAATAATACATTTTCTGCCAGTTGATTAAATAATTAAGCTTGCGGACGATTCAAAAACACACTGCAGCAACAGTCATGATGATTTTTATTTCTATAATCATCATTAATACTATACCATCATCACCAACCACCACAACGACCAACAAGGCCAGGGATTACCGGGGGTTTTAGTGTATCCCTACAGCAGCAGGTGGAAATTATTTACCCTAGGGAGGATATTCTACAAGTGGGCTACATTTACTAGACGTGCTTGTAAGGGGAGACGATCATTTGGCTCGTACTTTATAACAATTGTTGTTGCGCCGCAGCGCCAGTTGTCATGGGGGTGAAACATGAGAATACCGTAGTCTGGTTCTGTTGGATTACTGCCCATCCCAACTGTACAGAATTCAGCTGTCATGAATACAAAGCATCTCTGGAGTGGGTTGAGCAGTCAGGGCTGGGAATTTATTGAGACAGATTTTATTTAGAACCAACAGACAACTTTATCTTTCTCAAGTAGGTTAGTCTAATAAAGGAGATGGATGCACGGTTTTTTTCTTGATCATAATTTGTACGAATCTACATTTTTGTTTTATACATATAAAATCGACTAAATGATTGACAGTCTGATTAACCACTTATACTGCATTGTTATTTGTACAATGGTTAAGTAAGGTTAAGTAAGCCTTGCCGAAGGACAGGAGCCTACGGTATCTCCGGTTTCTGTAGCACGAGGCAGCTTATATATATATATATATATATATAAAATATCACTCAGTTGAGCACACTGCAGGATGGCCCATTTTCTAGAATGTAGAGACTGACCATTTGCTTAAAGGCATCACGGTTGAATATAAACTCAATGGAAAAGGACAACTGAGGTGAAACTATGAACTCAAAGTCTGCATCTCTACATATGGCCATTAAACATTTTCCAAGTTCAGTCATCTGACAGTGACTGGCCAAGTGATCGACTGATTACGTAATACGTATACATTGACTGATCACATAAGCCAACAGAAACAAACATTAAAATCACTATTATGTGACGCGACCCATGAATAATGTACTGTATACAACTTACAATAACAATAATAATATAGTAATAGAGTTATAACAATTATTACTGACCATGCCAGCTAATGGTAAAATCTAGCTACAATGTGTTAAATAAATGAATTAATTACACATATAAAAGTTTGTGTGTGGGCTTTGATTATGTAATGGAAAATAAGTGGCGTCTCTGTAAGTAGCAGTGAAAATTGACTCCATTAAAATAATGATTATGTGTGAGCACGTACTAGTCTAGTAAATAAACTAACTGTGCAGACAGATGGTGGAATATGCTTTCCCCCCACTCCAATAGGTCCACAATAAAGGCATGGAGATAAGATAAACCTCTAATGTCATTTATTTAGAACGGAAAACCTCCCCATTTTGTTTGGTTTGTACCTTTTCTAACACATGCAAGCACAGGTGCACGCACATGCATGGTATCACTGACATGCACACAGCAGCACGAGGAGACCGCAGTAGTATCACATCTCACAACTGGTGTAGATAATATCTCTCGGCTTTCTGGTGCCTCCATTCCAGATGGACGGCTGCTGCCTGCCAATACCATTGTTGTCACAAAATAGAAATCACATAATGGCCGATATATTGGTCTGGCTCTGTTGCAAAATGTATGGAGAGAAAGTGGATCTTTCCAAGCAGCCCAACTAAATATAGACTAAAAGGAGGGCAACTTGGCTGATGCAGCATCAGATCATGAGAAGGCCATCTCTGTGGTCAACCCAAACAGTGTCTGGAAGTCGTTATGCATCTGATAGGATGTGAGGCAGTCACATGTGGTGCCATTTCTCTTCCCTTTAAGTCACAGTGTTTTCCAAACTCACTTGACCTTCATGGTGCAACAAAATGGAGAAGCCTTGTAGACTCTCTGGAAATGGACTGTAACTTTGATGTTCAAACATCAAAGTCTTATTTTCATATTTCAGCCTCAAGATAGGATGTCGTTTTCTTTTTCTTCCTCAATTAGCGTCATTTGTCTTGTAATTTACAGCAACAATCAAGAAAAAGACTAATTTCCCCCATATTTTGCAGGCTTGTCTAAACAGGGATATCAAAATAAAAGGCAAAGCCTTTTAAGTTTGTCTGACAGCCTCAATAAAGACAATTTGTAACCATCAACTAACATGATGTTGTTCTTCCTTTGACTATTAGTATTTGTAATACTACACTACAGTAATTCGCCTTGTCTGTAACTGCTGTGCCGCCTCAATAAAATTCGATCCATCTATGATACAAATAAAAAAACGATACTTCAGAAAAACGTAATAACTGGGTGACACATTCAGTCATAATAACCCACAATCTGTTACTTTCAGTGCAAGCATTATGGGTATAAAAAAATACGTCCATCTCTGAAAGAATATGTCAAACTGTTCTAGTGTGTATCCTGCACAGACACGGTACTTGAAGTTGTCCAACAGGGCCCACGTGGTATATAGAGCACACAGCAGCTCTTACTAACACAAAGAATAGACTGTTTATTTTGACACATCCTTGACTTCTCCAAATAGACTACCGGAGGCCTGAGGCAGCTGCTGGCCTTCACCACCACCACCACCATCTATTCCAGAAGAGAAGCAAAAAAGAAGCACAAGAGATTCTCAAAGACCTCTTTGACCATATTAGTCTACAAAATGGGAAACGGCACCCATCGTTTTCCATTAGCTTAAGCGAGCTGTAAACTCTGCGTAAACCCTTGAGGCGGGCTGGGTCAGTCCTGGTCCTCTTCCAGCAGAAGGGACCTGTAGACAGACAGCGACTCTGCCATGTGAGCAGGGTGCGTGCGTAGGGGGGGGGGGGGGGGGGACCACCCCAAAGACAGACCAAAGGATGAAAAGAGACAGAGAGAATGTTTAAGGCATTAGCACGTCCACTATGCCTTTGTGTGTTTGTACAGTAATTTCATTAGGCTACATGACCTGTGCAAAGCCCCGGCATTGGCCCGGGAGCTTGTCTGTCAGAGGGTCAAGTTTCCCAGCATAGCAGAAGCCTGTCAGAACAGGAGGACATTCCAGTCATAGCCAGGCGGGCCCTGTGACCCTGAACAACTTCCATACAACAACACAATCCCCCGTCACCTCTTCTGTCTGTCTGAGAGGAATTCTAGATTACCTCCAGTTACCCATCACTTTCATACACAGAACTACACCGCTCTACTATAGAGCGGTGACAATATTTGCAGGGTGGCCATTTTGCTATTGTCAACAATAGCGGCTTTCAGAAAAGCAGAAAAGAAATATTTCTAAATTAATCATTCCCAGTAGGTACTCGTGAAATAGTACTTTTCCCTGTAGAAGATTAGTAGGACTGATGTTATTGCACTCTAAAAATCCAGTTGTGGGGTGCATCATGTATAGTGTGAGGCTTTTCCCACTATCCATTCATACAGCAGCAGAGATCAAAAATAAAACATGCCCACCCTCAAGCGAACAAACACTTCTCCCTTTGTCTGTGATATTTCTATCCTTGGATAGCCTCGCTGTTGTCCTGACCATGTGGTTTGGCTAGTGATGACCTGGCCTGAGTCCAAACTGTAAAAACAACCCTAGTGTTTGTAAAAGTGAGTGTGAGTCTCAGTCTGTACGTGGTGCATTGAGAGGAACCTATCCCCTTTAAAAACATGTTGGTCTGTCAGGTCTCGCAGAGAAAAGACAGAAGTCGAGGAGTGTGCACCATAACCTAAACACAGGCAGGCTCACGTTCTTCCAACATGTGCGAGGAGGGTGAATTACAACTCAAAGATGACCCGACACCTTTTCATCCAGCGTTCTATTTCTTCCATGACCGTTTTTTCCTTTCTTGTCCCTTGCCCTTTGTTTGGCCTAAATTCAGATTTATTTGACACCTTCAACTTTTAGGCACATTTTATAATGTCTTAGTTATCTTGGCTATTTTAGGGTACAGACGGTTAACTGAAGCTGGTCAAAGTAGAAAATACATTAGCCATAGCTAATGGAACAAACTCTGTATCAACAGTATCACTGTGCAAAGTATAATGCTGAAATAGAACATTTAGTATACTATTCCAGTGGCATCAAAGACACTACACATATTTCTCAATCCGCATCTAAAATGGGTTTTATGAGGCACCTTTTTCAATCAGACACAAGAGCCAACTTGGGCCATTCTGGCTCCAAAAAGGCTTACTAGCAAAAAATAATAACTCCTTGAACTTGAACCAGAGGCGCCGGAAAAACTTTTGAAGTGGACGGTAGAGAAGAGATCATTCTTATTACATCATGACAAGTCAAGGACTAAGCTGAGTCATACACAATGTTTGTAGAGAAGTAGGTCTGCACAATTAATGCTACCAAAAATATTTATTGATTTAAGCGGTACCAGGGGTCAAGAGTCATTGGGACCGACCCCGATTTTCTTATGATCGGCCAATACAGATACTGTGCGTAAGGGGCAAATTTGAATATTTCCAAAATTATTATTGCGAACGCAGTGATTGCGAACGCAGTGAGCACTTACTATGAGACCTAGCAGATCATGTCTGTCTGTCCGTGTGTCTGTCCCGCTATCCAAATATGGAGTGTGTTGCATCAGCAATCACTCAGCTCCATATATGGGCACAAAAGGGGCCAGGTCCACTCAGCTCCATATATGGGCATAAAAGGGGCCAGGTCCACATATACAGTAACAGCGGGACAGACACACAGACAGACAGACATGATCTGCAGGGTCTCAGCTGCGTTCGCTTCCCGCGTTTGCGCGTCTTACTGGTACAGTATGTCAAAACCTGCGTCAAACTCAAAACTATTGTGTGTGGGGAGGAAGGGGAGAATGTTTAGGCCTGTCACAAAGATGGAACATTTAATTATACTATATATCTGATAAGACATTTATACCACTTAAATGGTGTAAAAGATCGCTTTCTCCATATAGGGTAAATTGCCAATCACAGATAGGGTAAATTGCCAATCACCGATCGGAGTGAATATCGGCCGGTACGGCCGATCACCGATTGATTGGTGGCCGATTATTGGAACATCTCTACCAAATACTGATCTGAACAAAACACTGATCTGATCTGAACTAAACTTAAGGTACAGCCAAGTACACCCTGGTGAGTAACAGTCTAGAATAAACTGGAGAATTTATTGCGGTCACAAATAGGCAGTAATGTGTAATATGTAAATGTTGGCAGGTCAACTTAAACCCAATGTGGAGAATACAACACATGCTCGACTTTGGGCAAGAATTCAACCTTGGAGCGAGTACAAAGTGGACAGTAGTGTATTAAAAACAGATGTGTGGAATACCTTCTCCCGTACCAGATGGCATCCTTCAGTGTCTGGCACCGAGATGTACTTTTTACTTTTGATATCAAAGGCTAGGACTGTAGACAACAGAGCGGCCCACTGGCCTCGCTGACATTTGCTGACACAGCTATTCAAAGTTTCTAAGATACATTTACAGGAAAGGTTTCCTAAGAAAAGGAAAATCTTCACATGTCCATTGTCACATTATCAGAGTTAAATTAACACTTTCTTCATCCACCCTACTTGCAAACAACAAACCCATTATAGCTGCTGGTGCCAAAAGAAACATTTGGTGAGAGTGAGCTTAATGTTCTTTTCTGATCATTACATTTCCGATTTAAAGAGGAGGCCACAAAATAATTCTCTATGGGGCCGCTGTACGGCATAATTCAATAAAGATTGTTTCATACTGTTCAGTGACATGACAGCAGGAGTGATTTCTATGGGCTTCATTTTAGAGCAGTGCGTTATTAGTCCTGGAACAGAGAACGTACAAGAAAATAATCAAGGGCCGTGTTGGAAACGGCCATTGTTATTTGCCAACAGATCCTTGATAGAGCAGAGTATGCACTGTATAGGTAATGTTACTGACTGGACCTTGGCATCAGAAGAAAAAAAAACATTCTGCAAATTCTCATCAGATTTGACCAAAACTGTCCTGGGATAACTCAAGTTGCAGGCGTGTCACCACCATTCACTGAGTACGTCCCCCCCCCCCCCCCACTTTTGACCACCAGACTGTTTTTTTAGTTTTTTTCCACTTGGACGTTAGCAACAATTCTGTTTTTCCTATATGAAAGCCTATTGGCCCATGTACGATGGGCCAATAGAATGGGAATTTTGGCCGACAATAGGCTAAAATATATAAAAAATACAAAATAAATAAATAAAACACCAAATTTGGCGTGCGCCGTGGGCTCCCCACGCTCATCCCCCCCACCTTCAGATACCCTGTGACACCCCTGTCAAGTTGGTACTGTCAATGAATTCTTTGTTACTCTTATTGTTTGGGTGATTTTGGTTGAATAGCTCACCAGCAGTATAAACAGGAAAGTGATACCCAAGTGTTATATTCTAAAGCCAGGTAAGATACATAGTACTTGCACTAACAATCACGTCATGCCAGTGTGCTAGGTCCACAATGAGTAAACAACGACATTCACAAACTTCCAGTACAGCAGGACACAGAAATGCCGACTGTTGAAATTAAGGAGATTAAATTCAATCAGTCCACAGCTCAGGCGGGTCAAGCCAAATAGAAATCATCAAATGTGTCCCTTGTAGAAACATTCTGATATTCATACAGTAAGTACTGTCCGTGTATCTAGGTTACATGTCAGGATGTGACAAAAGGAATACTCCCTGAAGCATGCATGTCACATGGCGAAAGAACCCTGGCCTGTGTGCATACGAGTGTTGCTTAAGATCCCTCTCAGATTACAAGATTAAGAGAGAGATACAAAGAGAGAGATATGGAGGGACAGACGGAGAGACACTGGAGAGGAAGTCAAAATAACAGACAGAGAAATTGCACTTCTTCCTCAGACTGATATGGTAAATGATTGTGTCTGTTCACAAGTCCCTTTCAGCTTCTATATTGTTTTATTAAATATTTTATTTACATTTACAGAGTATAATGCTACTTAGATAGTTACCTAATGTTGTTAGCCAGAGAATAATGGAATTGTGTTACTTAATGTTAGTAGCAAGAGTACATACATAATGCTACTTTGTTGCTCAACATGCTTTCAAACAATTGGTTGAGTGAAAGCTGTGTTGCCAACACAGTTATCTGCTCATTAACATTCTCTGGTTCATTCGGAAAGGCTCAATCGCGGCTGAATTCAATTTAAACTTTCTTTCCCAGAGAGATTAGATACCGACTGGATGTGTCATAGTCTGGTAGCATGGTTGTTTTGGGACTACGCAATGTCTTTACTTTTACATTCAAATAACATTTGTAAGTGTAACCGGTAAGGAACGAGGAAACGACCTTGCTCCAAATACACCAATACAGTCTGTCCCACACAATGGGGACAATTAAAAGCTTAATTTCAGTGGCTTGTCCTGCTAAATCCATGACTGTAGGGATTACATTTAAGTCCGAATAATGGAGCAAAAATGTTAAATTCAGGGTTCTGGTATTGTCCGACGTGAAAATCAGGTTAAAAGCCTGCTGCTCTTCCTGCAGGCAAGGTTGTCAAACTTGTTCTTCAGACAGTCTGCACCCCCCCCGCCCCGCTTAACATGTTAGCATTCTTTCTTTGGGTCAACCCTGCAAATGGAGGTTAGATTCGGGGCAGAGGAGAAAACGACTCTGTAGTCTGTATGAGACAATAATATCCGTGCCAGTGATTTCTCCTAGTAAGATGGATTCAGATATTGTTCCAAATGTGTCAGTCAGTCAGCCAGAAATCCCCCCCCCTCCACAGTCTACAATTCAAACAAGACAAATTGTTGGAAATTGTAACCATAGCACAGATGTGTTGAAATCTGACACGGCACTACAATAGCGCAACATTTGTGCCTATAATCATCATGAGATTTTAAATGTGGGTTTTGAATAGCAAGGTTGTGCTCTGAGGTAAACCACAGCACTTTGTAATTCGAATTTCTTCCCCACTGAGGTTTGAATGTGCAGCATGTGCAGCACATCCTAACAAGTGTGCTGCCTCTGCTTGCATTTGATGAAACAGCATTGCTCTATAATCAGTAAGCAGGGACATGGCTGTGTGGATTCTGATCTGGAGTCAGTGGATATCAAGTATGACTAGCCTGCTCATTACTAGACTCAAGTCAAGATGTCATAGTCAGGCTATTGTTTTTGCTGTACGTGCATATTATCTCTCGCACCATCAGAATAACAATGATACAAAATATAATATAATTCTTAAGAACATAATTCTATTAAAAACAAGTTTAAAAGCCCACTCTCTGTCTCTCTACAACTTTCATGAAACTTAGAAGGAAGATTTAGTGATTTAGTGAGGAAAAATGTGATTATATTTTGAGTTGAAAAGGTCAAAGGTCAAGGTCGGAATTGAATGTCCAACATAATCGATCATGATTAGTGACATTTCTGACTCATTTTTCACAAAACATGGGAATGGGCAGTAGACTTCCAGAGTAGAGATGATTAACTTTTAGGTCAAAAGGTTCAACAGTCAAAATCAAGGTCACGGTCAAAAACAAATCCCAGTAGGTAGATTTGAAAAAGGTTTTTCACACTTTTAGAGCATACTGTATATCCGTGGTCATAATGGAGATAGTCTTAGTTAATTCCAGTCAAATAAAAACATACAGTAATGCGTGCATTCTATTCTGCATTATAGATCCAGTCATGAATCATGACTCATAGCTCATTCCTCCACACACAGCCGATTCATTATGGAGACACAGACAATACAGGGCTGCTTTTCTGAATCCAATTCAAGATGACGGCTAGACGTTCTCAACAGTACATTAAAATATGTAAGTAGCTGAATTCTTTATCTCTCTCTCCCCCCTCAAGGAGTGTAGTTCCATTTAGATCCCAGATGGGACAGTCGGCTGGGACTATGATTGGCAGAGACACAACCAGCCTCTCTTTTACTAGGAAATATCCCCATAAAAAAGGCTATGCAGCTGGACATTAAAATTTGGTATGCATGATCAGTAGAATGCCCCGAACACTGAACAGATGAGTAACTTTTGGGTTGAAAAGATCAAAAGGTCAAGGTCTAATTAATAACAGTGTGGCTCCCATGTAATAGCCTGGCTAATAAGCCAGACGCAAATCTGCCGTTGGCTTGCGGTGGACGCAACAGTGTGAAGAGTCTGGCTTATTTAGCCAGGCTACCCATGCGTTTCTCAGACGTCATCCGTCCAGTCTATGATGTCTCTCTATGACATATGACTATATTTGGGCAAGGTTTCAGGGAGCTTGATCCGACTGTCAATCACACTGTCACGGGGGGGATGAATAAAGAAACAAAAAAGGTCCATAGACTTGGCTGCCACATGACGTCACAGAGGGGCACACATTTGACGTCACAGAGGGCAGGGGCACAGTGCCCCTGAAAAATGTGGGGGGGAAATGCATGGAGGTACATCCTTGGCTTACTGGCAGTGTGCACATGATATTTGGTGCAGTGGTTTGCAAGATTAGCCCTGCCTGCACAAACTAAAAAGCTCACATGTGCGCACACACACACACACACACACACACACACACACACACACACACAGCCTCCTACAAAGCCAGCACTGCCACGCTGTAAAAACAAGAACAGATGGATGGATTTTCATACAATTTGGTGGGAATGTTCAGCACACTGACACAAACAGTCAAACATTATTTCATTTTGGGTCAAAAATGTCAACGGACAAGGTGTAAATGGTTTAAATTGTCCTGCATAAGATCATCTGCAACAAAATGTGCATATAGTCACTGCTTCACTTTTGGCAGAATGGATTGGAAGCCACTGGCAATGCTTAGCCTTGAGAATGTCATCCAAGCCATGCCTGTGAATCTGTTTGAAATATAGTCATTTCAAACAGTAAGCAGAAACATCTTTTTGTTTGTAAAATAGATAAAACAAGAAAGCAAATTAAAATGAGGCAAAGATTAGTAAAACATAAAAAGCTTTGTTGAAGCTATAATAGATACCATAGTTTAACAGAACAACTGGTGTGTAATGTAACCAGGGTTCTTTTTAGGGACCCACGGGAACCCTGGTAACACCATAAAGCAGTAATTGCACCTCTTCCTTGGAACACCAAATATTATGCATGTATGCCTCTCCTTGTATGTGTAACAGCTAAACAAACATAACTATTAGCCTTTAATAATACTTTTAAACTTTTAAGGTACGTCAATAATGGGCGTGGAGCCTTTTAACCCACTTCTCTGGCAGGATACCCTTTACTCTGCAGTCAGCAGTACTGTGCTTCCAATTCCCTAGCTGTCTCTGCCTCAGTTGCTATAGCAACCTGAGCAGCGGGTCGCCAGCAAAAGCTGGGTGGATGATTTAATGTTAATGTTAAGTCCCATCTACCGCACATTACCCTCCTTTTGCTCTTTAATCCGTTGTGGTCACTGATGGGGGGGGGGAGAAAATAAGATCGTCTCTATTTTGCAAAGGGTGAAAAAACAAATATCACGTACAAAGAAAAGCACTGCTAAGGATTAAGGGTCAAGTCTAGTTTGCAATCACACGACGGCACTGCAACCATGACATCTATGCCCTCATAAGACTAGCCTTCCCCCCCCTCTGTCCTCTTTGCACATCGCTCACTGGCAGACTACATCTGCAGGATGTAACACGCGGACCAGACGAGAGTGGGAAGCAGAGAACAGAACATGAGATGGGCAGCTATGAGCGGTGACTGGATTTGATGATCGATCGCACGATGAGACAAACCCACCCACCCACTCCCCGCCCCCATCTCCTGACCGTTCAAGGTGACTTTCCATCTCATTGACCCCATTACCTGCGCCGCTCCGCAGACCCCACACCCCCAGCTTCCCACCGCGTGGAAAAGAAAAACTATGTCACTCCTCCTCTCACACTCTTGATAAGGGATGCATTTACCAACCGACGGAGAGCAGCTGGTGGGAGGTAGTAGCCAATGTGTGTGCGTGCATATTTCCACCAGCAACTCACCCCACCTCCTCCACCATAGCCTTGTCATTACGGGGCATTCCCCACATACAGAGGACAACTCTCTCACCATGAAATCTGCCTGGGGGCCCCATGTGAGCCTGACCCCCCCGTCCCGTTTCTATGGCAACACCGGTTCCTACACCGACACCTCCCAATTAGACAGACATGACACAATCACCTACGACTCACTGGGCGGAATCTGGTTTGTATCACAGGGAGAGATAAAATCCAACAAACCTCCCCCTTACCCCGTTTCTCTCTCACACACACACACACACACACACACACACACACACACACACAGACACACAGACACACAGACACACACACACACACACACACACACAGACAGTCACACAGACACACAGACACACACGACCTGTCTAACAGTCACATGCAGTCAACAGACATTCCAAATCAGCACATAGCTGACTACAGCTCTCAAACTGCCGGATCGTTTCGGGGACTTATTTGATTACACAGGGTAAGAATGGACAGATTCATTCAGCTTACCCAGTCCAGGAGTGTGCAGCTTGCTGGTGTTCTGGTGTGAGCATTCCCTTTTCCCGTTATATATCCTCCGTTCACTGCAGCATACAGCTTTCCGCACTGTCTATAAAACAAATGCTGCTTCTACCCGGCAAATGACAACGCTTTACATTTCCTGTGTATGGCATAATCCAGATTGAAAGTCTACATAGGACTGGTCCACCACCTTGGCCACACATATATGATATCCCAGAAGAGGTTTGTCAAAAGTCGTCCAGGCGGAACATCCTTATAGTGCCTCCGGTGAGGTGTGTGCTCTTTCCTCTGCTGTTAGGAGTGGAAAACACGAGAGGCGAAACGCACAAGCTAGTGTTTAAAGATCTCCAATCCGGCCAGCTCAGCCTCTCCACGCCCTCCCTAGCCTCCCTCTCTCCAGTATGCCGTCCGTGGGGGGCAGAGGGGACAGACACAGATGTTACTGGCCTCACAGGCCACACCCCTTTTCAACACTACCAATCCTAATAGGATGCAGCCGGGTCTTGGCCGCAGCCCAGTTCTCCCCCTCCCCCCTCTCTCTCTCTCTCTGTCTCTCTCATCAACTCTGGTCAATGTGTTTAGGGTTTGTTTGGAGAGCTGTGAGGGGGAAAACAAGTTAACGCAAAGGTGTAAACCTGTGTGTACGTCGTGATGTGTGTGAGAGAGAGTAACGGAGAGAGACAGAGAGAAAGAGACACGCAGAGAGAGAGGGAGAGAGAGAGAAGGAGACAGACAGAGAGTAGAGTTGTGTGTTAATGTGATGTGATGCGGGAGTGCATGCATTTTGCAGCATCAGAGAGCAACCTACCTACCCAAGTCAAATTCCTTGTAGTGTCTGAACGTGTTTGGCCATTAACCACTTAAGAGCTATATACTTTGCCGTATGACCAATATAGTCGAAATAACCAACCTACAAGCTCACAACTCATCGCGTTGTGACTCGCTTTGTTGGTGTTTAGCAACTTGCCTTTCTTTGTTAGTGTTTTGAGTTGATGGGGTGGTCACACCCCACCCCCACCCGCCGAAGCCACTGTCGATAACATGTAGTCATCCATAGTACATTACATCTGTGACTGTAAATAGGGTCAAAGTACAAAGACATCACTCTTGCACCATGTTACTACTTTCTATACAGACAGTCCACTACTACGTTCCACCAGCCACACTGGAATTTGGTTGACTAAAGGCAAAAAGAGGCAGGCAAAAAAACTACTGTGCTACCACTGTAGTTAAAAGCAAACCATAAATATTGTTTACCTCATTTCTTTATTGATAGTTTCAAGTGAAGACTGACAGGAAAGAGGGAGAGAGAGAAGGGGAGAGACATGCAGCAAAGGTCGTCATGAGCGGGACTCGAACACGCAGCGCCCTGTCAGGCCAGAGTCTATATGTGGCAAGCGCCTGGACCGCAAGGCCAACGGGCGCCCTGTTTACCTCATTTCTGAAACAAAAGCTATAAAGTATACTGTCTGTCCGTTTAATGATTAGGTCTATAATTGTATAATTACTCTGTCCTATTAACAGTGAATGAATAGAATAGCCTACAAGAGTTTTACTTAATTGCATAATTCAATACAGCTGCTGCTTAGGTCAGTCTTTCAGTGCATTTCCAAGTAGGCCAATATATATATATAATGTATTTGGGATTATTATGAATTGTGAAATCATGTTTAACCATAATTGTTTGGGCTTCATACAACAACGCTCATTTCTGCTGTGGAAAGTTCAGTTCTTTTTGGCAAGCGACACCATGGTACGATGGAAGTATAAATCGAGCCGTAGCTGTTAGCTTAGCTACCACTACAGCTACACCACCATCCCTCCTATAGTCAGGCTCAGCTGCTTCCCCATTTTCCCTACCCAATTTCGCACCAGTGAGAGGAGGGAGGGGCGAGAGGGCAAGGCGACGGCCCTAGTTACAGTTAGTTGAATCGTCAAAACTCCTGCATTTGATCATCCATTTATTCCATTAGATTAGACCATAGACTATTTTATCTGTATTCTTCTTGGAAAAATATAAAAAGATACTCTTATGTAATGGCTATATTATTTTACTCATATTGACCCATTTAGTATAGCCATTTCATAAATTGTATTTGTACTGTCGTGAAAGTTTATAATAGAGAAATTCGAAGTTTCGACACCAAAGTAGGAAAAAGACAGTAGTAGTTGTGAATTTTGGTTCCGTTTTTGCCAAATTTCTTATTTGTGTTGTTTCAGTCATAAGCGCAGGTGCGTTGTGCTTCACGTTCCACAGCCGTGTGCCTTGACTTCTGTGTGTGCACGGTGTGGGCTAGCACCTCCCTCTCCTCACTGGTGCGAAGTCGGGTAGGAAAAACGGGGAAGCGGCTCATCTGGTTTTTAGGCTCCGATGCTCAAGCTGTCATGTGTCAGTCAACCTTCTACTTACAACATCCTTTTCAAGTAAAAGTGGTAAAGTAAAAGGTGGAAATGTCATGCCGTTATTCCGCCCTGATACTGTTTGAAAGTGCCTTGTGATTCAGAAAGTGTAAGTGCCTTGTGATTCAGAAAGTCAACAAGGCCTGCCATGAGATTTGCTCGCAGGTACTGTATCTACACGCCCTCCCCTCACACAGTGGAGCCTTGTAGATACATAAGTACCGGTAATTGAATTGAGGCTGAGTCGATGTTATTATTTCCCATTTTCTCCGCGCAAATTTGGCCTGTGTCATAAAACTGATCTCATGACGTGATACTGCCTATCCCTTACAAAACTGTTGTCACAGACAGACATCAGTCATGAGTCGAGCTAGTGCAGTCATGAATGGATAACACTGGACGGACTGGGTAGCTGCCTCTGAAAAGAATGTCATGCAGCTGCAATAACAGGCAGGTCCTGTTCCCAGGGAGAGGTTCTCTCTCTGGGCTTCTGTGCCGCTTTGATAGGATGTGTAGTTTCAGGACAGCAGTTGGTTCACAATGCTGGGGCAGCGAGGAAGGGGACAGTGCCAGTCAGAGTAAAAAGCTGAAAGGCTGCATACAGTATCCATGCTGCATGGAGTGGGAGGAATCAAATGCCCTGGAATTCAGCACTGTTAGCTCACGTGACACATCTTCATGAAGGGCCCGATTTTAACCCATTAAGACCTGAGGCCGACTCTACAAATAAATCCGTAGTTTTCACACTTAACTTTCAATATCTTTCAAAAATGTTCAAAAATATCAGATGTACAAGCTTGCAGCGCAGCACGAAGCGACACCCTGTGAGCTTGTATATCTGATATTTTTGAATAGCCAATGATAGCCAATGAAATGACACAGACGCTTTCCCATGTACATGTATAAAACAATTAAATGTATACTTTTTTGTCGAGTTTATCGTGTATGAAATGTGATAAACAAACAGACTTGACCGCCTACAGGAGTATGATAACACTTTTAACCATGACATAATGCAACAGTTGAAATGTCAAACTGTACATTCTTACAAAGCCACAATGTTGATGACATTTAACCATCACTGACACTTAATCTTTCTTTAAGATCTACAGCCCCATTTGACACTCACTTAAGCTTGTCTTGTCAGTTATGGACAATTAGTGCCAAACTGCACTGAAAAGGTGCCAAGACATGAGCAATCAAGCCTTTGACGATACTATTACAATACTACAAAACACATTTTTAATTGTTAAACACATTACTCTTCCCAATTTTGCAATCAACCTGCCCAAATAGGATGTCTTTCCTTTTGTTTTTGTTTAACTGTTGCATATAATCATTACTGTGACCGATACCTCTTCCTCACCAACAATGAAAAATAATTGTAGCTTACAGTGACGGATAGAATGAACAATAACTGATACAACCTCTTCCTCACCAACAATGAAAGATAATTGTAGCTTACAGTGCAGAAGGGTCAAATTTGAAGGCACCAAATTGTGGTTATAGCAACCAAAGGCCAGGGCCACATACTTAAAGGAAGACTGACACGCCCCTCGGGAGCTAATAACTGCTATCAAACAATGCTATCATGACTCTGACGTCAGAGTGGCGAAAGCTTTCCCCAACGACTTCTATGCGGGCTCGCCGGGCTTGGTGGCCGTGGTAGCATAGCAACTTATGCTACTATTTTGGTGTCACATTTAGCTTGAATACTGGGTGAAAGTCTCATTAAAAAAATTATTTTTTCGCAACATTGTTCAGGTGAACTGTGTGTTTATGCTTGTTCATTGTAATAATCAATATCGCTATGATTATTTTATTTATCGCCGCGTCGCTCCGCATGACAACATAGTCTAGCCCGTCTCAGATGCAGGCTGCACACGGACGGACGGACGGACGGACGTATAGTCTCTGGTCAGGTCCCCGCATTGAACTGGGCATGTGTGTACGCACACACACACACACAGACACACAACTTTTAGCCGTGGCTATAGTGCATGACAGCGGGGAAGAGATTCCGTGCCATTGCATGTGTGTGTGTGTGTGTGTACACACATGCCCAGTCCCCCGTAGAGGCTCATGATCTCGTCCGCAAGACTATGCCTCGGCATAGCGATATTTATTATTACAATGAATACAAACATAAACACACTATAGTTCACTTGAACAATGTTGTGGTAACTAACTACGGTATTACAGAGTGAGAGCGAGGGTGTACATGTCAGCCTGCGGCTGAGAGGGGAAAAGAACAGTAGTCGCGCTGCTCTCACAGCGGCCAGACAACAGCAGACCGTCCGTAGTCGCGACTGTCGCGCTGCGGGGCTGAGAGGTCTCAGAGCGGGCAGACAGGGGTGTTGGCGACCGGGGGAACATGGGACTCCAGTCCAAAATTTGCGCTTGTGCTGCAGTTCCCCTAAAAAACCCCACGCCAACCTCAATTGCATTCAAACTAAGCATTTCTGGCGAAAAAATAATTTTTTTCAATTACATTTATAGCCAATATGACGCTAAATGTACCGTCAAAAACGCTAGCCTGACCTATAGCCACTTGTTGCTAGCGCCGTAGCCCCGTTTCAAACTGTTTCAAACTGTTTTCAGTCAGACCACGTGATGTGCTGTACCACCCATATTAATTTCGGGGCATGTCAGCGGACCTTTAAGGTGCCACACACTACATAGTAAAACATTATTAATGTTACTCCTGAGAGTTCCAAAATTGGCCCTGTAAAGATTTAGCCGTGTATAAGGATCTGTATCCAGGGAGGGGCTGTATCTATAAACTCCACCAATGCAGCCCTACCCTGCCTCATATGGTACCCTTACTAACACAAATTAACCAAGATTGAAAAGGGTCCCTCTGGTTTTTTACCCACCTCTCTACAAGGCTTGTAATTACTGCGTGGAATAGCAAGGTCCACATCATGTTACACACTGCATCCTATAATCTCTCCAGAAAACTGAAAACTAACTCTTGGTAAGGCGAAGTGCACCACCACTTATCAATTTAGGCAGCAAAATAAAACGGGTACTTATGTCTGTGTCCAAAAATAGCTTTCCTTTCTATGCCTATTTGCATACTTGTTGCATTAATTAAGTGTTTAGGTACGGGCAAGTTCAACTACTGTTGGTTTTGGATGAGATTTCATGACAGTAAAGACAACTTCTTAATGAAGTAGTTAATAATGGGGATCTTTTCACCACATCTTTTGATGTGGTGAATTGAAAGCCATTTCCAGTTTTAGTCGAATAGTTATATAAAAGCTTGGGATAATATGTTGCAATGCATGGATTTATTCACTTGAGCCCTAATGAGTCGACCCTGCTCTGGACATGTAGGCGAACACTCAGCAAAAACACAGAAACTACAACCTCTCAACACGTAGCATTGTGAGATAATAGATCGGCAATTTTTTCTTAAGAGATTAGGTGAAGAGGGGAAAAAAGGAGAAGACCAAGTACATATGCCTGGGGGACTCCAGTCTATGAAGTATAGGGTTGAAGTTATTTTAACAGCAAAAGTATGTTCACAAACATCTCAATAATGCAGCAGGTGGGTGTTTCAAAAGCAGGTGATCATTCCAAGTGATATGGATGAATTTTTGACCAACCATTCCTGTCATTACTGTAGCTAAATTCCTGCCATATACAATCTCTCTATCAGAGAGTATCACTAGTCGTAATTAACTCTGGGTAGGAAAAGAAAAAAAGACAAGCATAGACAACAATTCCTTTGAAATTGTACAAGCAGGATTGTTTTGGAGCTGGAAATCATCCTTTTAAACACTCAAATTACAAAATGGCCACTCTGAAGAGCCGCCTGTTATGTACGGCTGCAACCCTACAGCATGGTTGATGTCTACAGCTGCAGAGAGCGTGCTTGTAACGGATTGATGGAATTTGAGTGTTAAAGGCTCTGGCTTAACTTGTTGATCCTGCCAGATGTAGACCTAGCTCAGAGTCAGCGCTGAGAAAAAAGAAGAAGAAAAAGAAACTATTGAAGGTCTTCAGTGACCAGAGATAAGAAAGATTAAAGAATAGACACCGTCACACTAGGCAGTCAATGTGGCACCAACCTTTTCCCTATTATAGGGAATAGGCCTAAACGCATCAATTACAGTAACCCAAGTTAATCCAATCATGGTCAGCTGCAAAGTGAAACGGTGAAGATTTCAAAACATTTGTATCCTACTCGTTCATGTTAATCACATGAACCATAGCATCCCTTCCCATGCATGTCATAATTGCGAACGCAATGAGCACTTACTATGAGACCTAGCAGATCATGTCTGTCTGTGTGTGTGTGTCCCCCCTTTGTGCCCATATATGGAGCTGAGTGATTTGTTTGTGATTGATGCAACACACTCCATATTTGGACGTATAGCTGCTTTGGGGACTCCTTATATGGTTATGGCTAAGTTAAAAACTTAACTTAAAAATAACTTAACACAAAATGAAACAAATTCCGCTCTGCTATTTAAAATCTGCTCTATTATTTATTATCTACTTTTTATTTAATTTATATTTTTTTGTAACTATATGCATGTATTCTGTATTCTGTATTCTGTACTCTGTGTATGTGTATATAGATTATGTATTCTTCGACTATCCTTGGGAGTGTGGGTGGGGGGTGGGTGGGATAGGGGATGGAGTTTTATTTATTTTTTCATATTTGATATGTCTGTCTAAATGCTTACCCCTGGGTCTGTCACAAAAACTAAAATAAAAAGATTTTGAAAAGAAAAATAACTTAACTTAAAAAAATAATAACTTAAAAAAAATCTTAAAAAAAACCAAATATGTACGAGCTGCGTTCGCTTCCCGCGTTTGCGCGTCTTACTTGTAGTAATAGTAATAATTCAGACATTTGGTTCAGAGGGTGCAGAGTACAGACCCCTGGGGGACCCCAGTCAGTAAGTATTGGGATTTAAGGGGGTTTAACACTGATGCATGCAGAATCCGTTTCACAGTCAATGTTAAAAGGGCTAGGATACTTCAAATATCTGGGACCATATCTGACCACAAACGCGATGTTAGTCTAGCTTATGGCAAGCCAGATATAGGATTGACACACTGTCAAAGTCTAGGCCGTGAAACCACGCCAGGCCAGCACACATGGCCAGCTGAGCTCTGCAGTCTGCACGGCTGGCTGGACAAAACTCAAGTTGCTTATCTGAAAATGACTCATAATCTTGGAAGAGCGTAAACAACAAGACAAGACAACATGGCGAAAAAAAAAAAAAAAAAAAAAAGACCCGACTATGAAAACCAGCAATGAAAACAAACTCCCAACAAGTAGTGTGCCTGTAAATGTAAAACTCAATGAACCGGAGTAGAAAAATCAACAACAGATCATCTGAGGTGGGATGTTATGCTTTTTTGGGGGGATGTTAACAAGGTCACCTGCTGTTTAACAGGATCAACAAGACAGCCTCTGCTCTGCCTCATGGCACCTGAGAGGAAATAAACAAAGCAAGGTATATTTCTTACACACAACGTGCTGCAGTGCAGCTTCAATTTGGGAATACTGTGTTTCAGCACGATAGTAACGTTTGTCAGAGGAGAAATAGGTTTTTGACAATCTTTTTACTAATATCAACCACATTTGAACAGGCAGAAAAAAGTTGCATAACTTGTGGTTATGATCTAAAATGTCAAATGTGTGTATGTTTTGCATACAAGGCCGCTGGGTCGCAAGACAAATTTCAGTGCAAACTGACAATTAAGTACTATATCATATCATATTATACTACAGTTGTCAGATAATAATTTAGATACAGTTTTTCCTCTTTTCTTGGTATGTTATAACAACAGGGGCAACCTGAAGAGACCAGTGCCTTACCCCATCACCCTGAGGGCTTCAGGAGAACAAAAAGGCAGGGGCGGCATTTTAAGAGCAAAATAAAGCAGGCCACCCTCTGGCACAGTCTACTGCTGAATGTCTCCTCACCCCAAACACACTCTCTCTCTCTCTCTCTCCCTCTCTCTCTCTCTGTACGACCAGGTCACTCATCAAAACAGCTTTTCCAACTGAAATAGATTTTCGGCCCACACCAAGTCCATATAGGCTAGTGCTAAGAAGAAAGTGTACTTTGTAGTCAGTAAATTAATAATACTAGACCGTTGCCCAGTCGGTAATGATGGAATTTGGAGATCCATGCCCCACCTGGGTATGCAATACCCGTCGTACCCATGTTAGAGTACCCGTTCCACCTGACCCTTTATGCCCATATATGGAGTTCTGTGTCAGGCATGCCCAAATATGAAGTGTTGTGATGTCAGAATATGTGATCAGGTTCAGATCCTGGGCAGAGGCTTTTGTTCTGGCTGAGGCTCTGGACAATCGGCTATCCGACGGACTCGACACCGGGCACTGCACTCCCTGTGGTGGTGTGGAACACGTGTCGAATTTGAAGTCGTTGGATGAACGGTTTTCAAGTTACGTGGATTACAGACGTACGTACATTTTTATATTTCCAAAATGATTATATGTCAAAACCCATGTGTGTGGGGAGGAAGGGGAGAATGTTTAGGCCCGTCACAAAAATGCAAAATGATGTTATACTATATATCTGATTGACATTTATACCACTTAAATGGTGTAAAAGATCAGTTTCTCCAGATAGGGTAAATTGCCGATCACAGATGGGGTAAATGCAGATTACCGATCAGAGTGAATATTGGCCGATATGGCCGATTATCGGAGCATCTAAAATGGTAAATGGTGCATTTATATTTATCCAAGGCCCTTTACATAGATTGTGCATTACATTCAAGATTCAATAATTTATGGGACAATACAAAAACCAGCAACATAGGAAATTACATTCAGTTTTTTAAAGTGCTATAATGCATATTGCTACAAGTTCAGATGTCTAATGGCTACGAGGTAAGTGCTATCTCTGAAGCGAGATGTTAAGCTCTTGATACTTCTATATCTCCTGCCTGATGGGAGGAGATTGAAGAGGTAATGTGTAGGATGGGAGTTGTCTGCAATGATTTGTTTTGCCTTCCTAATTATTCTGGTGGAATAGAGTGAGGAAAGTGTAGGGAGGCTACATCCAATGGATTTTGATGCGCGACGTACTACTCTTTCACCCATCCACACGCACATTCATACACCGATGCGGCAGAAGCCATGCAAGGTACCAACCAGCACATCGGGAGCAATTTGGGGTTCAGTGTCTTGCCCAAGGACACTTCGACATGTAGACAGGAGGAGCCGGGATTCAAACAGCCGACCCATGGATCATTGGACGACCTGCTCTACCTCATGAGCCACAGTCGCATCTCTAACTAGAAGACTATAATATTATAACAACAGGGGCAACCTGAAGAGACCAGTGCCTTACCCCATCACCCTGAGGGCTTCAGAAGAACAAAAATCACGCACACGTCGTACACACACAGTCACACACACACACACACACACACACACACACACACACACACGTAAAAGTGTAACAGGTTACATAAGTGACATCTAAAAACACAATAGTCACTTCTACGAGATGAAATACAATCATTGCTAAGGAACGAGTAGGTGTTGACGCAGCTGGTTTCGTCTGACTGCAATGCTGCCTTGAAGACTCAGAGTTCGCCACAACTATGGTAATGTTATCACACAGATATGCTATACTGTGGGAACGTGCTCATCATAGCAACAGCCTAACCCTGTCCACCTGGAAATAGGGACATTTACTGTTCTTCTTGGCGGATCAAGCTGGCTACCGGAACCTCTTTTCGGATGAAGTGAAAATATTTCCAACCTGTAATATCTTTTGGGAATAAAAAATTATCATGGCACAGCACAGTAATACTGCCATATATGCTATTCTTTTTCAGACTTCCACGCACCTCAAAATACAGAGAAAACTGCCTTCAAAGCACTTTATACTGCAACAATTTTCTTTTCTTTTTAATTTTTTTTGTGGCTTTCGCCTTTATTTTATATTTTCAGTAGGCTGACAGGAAATGGGGAGAGAGAGATGGGGGAGTGACATGCAGTAAAGGCTGTCAAGATCGGGAGTCGAACCTGCGGCACACTGCCAGACTGGATTACCAGCCAAGGTGCCTGGACCGCTGAGCCACGGCCCAGGCCTCTAAGAACGTTAAGTACAACTGTTTAAGACTCACAGTACTGGCTCCAATTAGACCAGCAAAGAAATTATCCTATATACCAAACGGTAAAAGCACTCAGGAAAAACACCATAAATAAATAAAACCATAAAAATATGTAGACAGAAGAAACAAGTTAATGTTTGGTATACTATATTGTATACATCCTAACCTGAATCATGCTAAAATAAATAGTTCCATAATGCCAGCCTTGGCATTGTGCCTCAGTTACAACCCAAACAGCATGACAATGTCGTCTGCACTAACAATCTGCCACCATGTGAATGTCTGGTGCCTCAGACAGCCAGTTAGGGAACCGGCCATATGCTCCATGAGGTGTTTGAATCCAACTGCTGTCTTCCCTCATATAACTCTCCACGCTCTGCCTCCTATCTCTTGACAGTGACCTATTATGAAATAAAGCATAAAATGTATGTTAACTTTAAAACTAAATAATTTAAAAAAATAAGAAATCTGCCTCCACGAACGCTTAATGTATGGAATTGCATGCCCTTTCTGCTTCGCTCGGCAACTTGTCAGAACACGAAAGTGTGTTCTGAAGGCGGGGCGGCATTTTAAGAGCAAAATAAAGCAGGCCACCCTCTGGCACAGTCTACTGCTGAATCTGATATGTCTCCTCAGTCCTCACCCAAAACACTCTCTCTCTCTCTCTCTCTCTCTCTCTGTACGACCAGGTCGCTCATCAAAACAGCTTTTCAACTGAAATAGATTTTCGGCCCACACCAAGTCCATATAGGCTAGTGCTAAGAAAGTCTACTTTGTAGTCAGTAAATTAATAATACTAGACCGGTGCCCAGCTGTAGAGCACCGAGTCGGTAACGATGGAATTTGGAGATCCATGCCCCACCCGGGGCATGGATCTGTCTTTATTCCTATATATGGAGGTCTGTGTCAGGCATGCCCAAATATGAAGTGTTGTGATGTCAGAATATGTGATCAGGTTCAGATCCTGGGCAGAGGCTTTTGTGCTGGCTCTCGACAACCGTCAAAGTCGTTGGATGAACAGTTTTCATGTCACGTGGATTACAGACGTACGTACATACAGAGACTTGGTGCGTTTATAGATAGATATTGTAAGCATTAAACTCCGATCCCAAACATAGAAACTAGAAGACTATGTCTGATCTTGGTGTACGTTCTGTATGTTCTTTGGCAGTCACCAACATCAAACCAATGACAGTCATGTACAGTAAAGTGATTGTCCTTTCAAATGTTATCTTTCTATGACTGCAACCTGAACTGATGCTTGAGAATATCTTCTCTGGAAGAGAAAAGGGCTGCTGTCCAAGTAGTATGAATAGGCTTCCCATAAAGACCATGAACATACTAAGTACATAATCCATTTTCCAATTTCTCTGCCTTGGGAATTTACATCAATAATGTGGCCTCGAAAACAATAGATAGAGGCATATGTGGAATGAAACATAAATCCCATTTGGCGCATAACACCCACACCCTCACACCCTAAATCTCTATCCCCCCAAACACACAGACAGGACAGGACCCACATGCTGCCTTTGTTTGAACTGAAGCAGAACACAGCCTCTTTCCAAATCCCCATGGGGGAGCGCACGCAATTCCGACGGAGCATTAGTCCGACATGCGCCCCGCATGGCGGACATGCGCTGCTCCCGTGCTTGCGGTTATGGTTAGGTTAGGGTTTGATGCTTATTGTCATGATAATCCGGGCCAGGGTTTGCCTAAATTTATGGTAAAACGAAAAAACAAAGCTTACATGATGTTTATATTACGTTTATTTCAAGTACAAGTACAAATTACTAAGTGTTACTTTGAAGATGAAACCCTTCAGATAGCCACATCATGAAGTTAGTGTTGTAGTGTAAAGGTGGTTGCACACCATTTTCAAAATGTCACCAAGTATTTTGAAAATAACACAAATCGGAATTCAGTGAATTCAGATTTTTAGCTGCGTTTCTCCATCGGTTTTCCGAAAAACGCAGCTAAAAATCTGAATTCACTGAATTCCGATTTGTGTTATTTTCAAAATACTTGGTGACATTTTGAAAATCAAATGTCTTATACAGAATAGATGCGCAAATTCGACCCAGACAAATGTATTAAAAAATAAAATATATAAAATAATTATTATTGTTCTATTAAATATTTTGTTGATATGAAAGATTAACAACATGCATGGATAATGCATGCTGATACTAGTCTGCACTGTGAGGACGGGTTGACTGTTTTATAATTAAATATGAACATGGTAACATCACTTAAATTAGTCTCAACAAAGGGAAACTAATAGCAGGCAGAAGTAGCACAGCTTGTACTGAGCTCTCAAGGGTGCATCTGTAACAAGTTCAGATTGTCCTAAAATATGATTTCACAGGTCACCTATTTCTAATTTTAGCGCCTAATAGAACTACAATATTGAGGCCCGTTTCCATGGGAGACTGCTCTGTGGAGAGATAGGTCTGCCCTCCACAACCAACCAGTGACTGTGCAGTGTGCACTTTGAAAAGGGTACACCTAAGACCTAATGATTACACAGGATTGCAATGGATTTAGGTTAATGTGTTAACCTGTGTTTCATTGTGTAATTTCAGGTACATTTGATTTAACCCATTAAGACAGAAAACCTTCAAATTTTTCAAAAATAGCCGATGTACATACAAGCTCGCAGTGCAGCCTGCTGTGTGGTTGTACATCTGCAATTTTTGAATGGCCAATGCAAAAATGTAACTGCTTTCCGAATTTAATGGGTTAATGTCATATAATTAATAAATTTGTCCTATACTGAAGCCCAGTACATGACACAATATGGCTGTATTGTGTTTTTTATTGCAGGCTACAAATGAATCTGAGAAAACAGCAAATTACTTGAGCACACAACTGCTGAGAAACATACCGTATATCACCCTCCTGCCAAGAATTTAGTTCTGGTAGGCCTAAGGTCCATTAATTAAAAATCTCCCACCATTCAGGGCCTGAAGTGGCAATAGGGCGCGCTGCCCTTTCAACTCTAAAGAATGACAAAGGTCAAGAGCCAGGGGTCTTGGGAGGGGAAAAGAAACTCCTTGATCGTGAACCGCATAGTTAAACTCGCTCTATAGATGGTCTTGACAATAAATCTTGTTTGGTATAAAGTTTTATAGATATTGAGTAAAGTAGCTACAGTATATACAGAGGAAAAACGGGAACTAATGACGTGATTAAAAATAAACAACAGAAAAAGGTCACTCTGTAGAAACTAAAAGGTTTTGACTCAGATTACTAAAATGGGACATTTAAAATCCATTAGGCCAGTCATACTGCCATGGTGAATCCAGGGCAACAGAGTAAAATAATATATTCCAAAACAAAACATCAGTTTTCACCGTATGATCATTAAAACATTATAATACACATTGCATTGGAACACTATACACTATAAACAAGTTTTCAAGTTTAGGACTAATCTCATGATCTCCAGTTAGGTTAAAATTAAGGTGAGTGTTGGGTTCCTAATCCACTTGTAGGGGGAAGCATATGTGACAAGCATATTGGAGATTGGTTACAATTTACAAAATAACAATCCTCAATGTTTGGGGTTGGGTGTGGTCAACAATGGCTAGTTAATCCCAGCTGTCCCAGCAGTGAGGACAAGCGCAAAGCAAGGCCAGACTGGGGGCTGGGCGTGGCAAGGCAAGGGAGCCATGGTGACAGAGGCTGGAGAAAGGATGCTAAATGAAGCCATTGTGTGGCCCAAGTGAAGCACACCGCACAAAGAATAGCACATTCAAACAGTCATACAGGCCTATTGTTGTGGTCAGCCAACATTGTGCACTGCACGTCCAGTGGTTTGGACAACTAGATAATCAAGAGGATACTTAGTCAAACTTGTTTGAAGCTACAGCCAGAGAAATTAAACCTAAATTGTAGTCCAAGAATGAACAATGGGGATGGGACATTTATGTAATAGCCATTCTGAATTTTATGCCACTGAAGTGAAGATATTGTGCCAGTGACTGAAGTGAAAATATTGTCAAAATGACAGTACTAGTACATTTGTTGTTTGGTAGCAATTCCATACACAAAGGCCTTCATTTGTTCTTTGTCATTTCAACGATCTTTCTTTTGATTTGTTGACCATCCACGTCAAGTGTTACAGCTTTCAAAACACCTGACCAGGTGCCAGAACTCTCCAGTGCATTTGACATAGCCTGGAATGCAGACTGATTCGCTCCGTTCTGCAGACTGTTCTTTTTCTCACTTTACTTCTCAGACTGGCCAGGACACCTATTTGACATGACTCGTATTTTCAAAAGTAATGCGTAAATTACGTAGGCACCTCAGACAGGAAGTGACTTGAGTTTTACACCGGGAAGCCATGGGTGACTCCATGTGTACCGTAGACATGTGGTCATCACCCACGAGAACAACTTTACGCACATCTTCCTATGTCGGTGCCGAGGCAAACTGCAGGGCCCCTAACCCTACCTCCCCGGAACAACAGTAGGGGTTAGCAATGACAAGGACTATAGATTAAGCACTGCGGCGTGAACTGAAAACTACTATAATACAACAACAAAAAATGCTTCAGCAACAGCAAGGTGATTGCGGGCATTGAACCATTCCCGATACAATAAAACTATCTAGTATAAAAGAAAAGATTCTACCACTGCTATCACATTACAAATGTATTCAATATCTTGATAAATAAAAAAGATCCAAGGGTCACAAATGAAAGTGGGGATGGGCATTTTCCGATGCCATTAATTAATCCTGGTTTAACACCACTGAACACATTAATGCTAATTCAATGTCTGCATGAGGACATCTGGTGGTGTTGGGCTCAACAGTATTGAGGCTACTACTAAATTACATCCGCCAATGAAATAATAATTAGGTTATGCCTCCCCTGTCGCCTCTACTGCGTTTACTCTTTCACTCTGTAGTCCTTAATATGGGCCAACCAGGGAGTCCGGTGCCACTATTACATTGCTAGTATTGTGAAATCCAACACTTAGTTCAAAGCCCAATTCCCAATGGGAGCAGTAGAAAGGTTTGTGTGTGTTTGGTGAGAAAGAGAGAGAGGCACACAGAGAACCAGGTACATAAAAATGTCTGCCTCCCGGTGCAAAGCAACCAGCGTTTCTCAACAACAGGCCACAATGATGCTGACGTCTGGATTATCAGTGAGACAGGTAATTAAAAACACACACATCATCATCCTTAATATCCACCTGGTACATTGTGTAATGGCCTCAGTTACCTGCCACAACACATAACTGCTGATACAAAGGGTGGAGACACCTGAAAAATAATTTCTCCATGCAGACAAAGGGAGGCCGGCCCTACACACAGGAAAGAGAACCACCTGGACACACGTGCAGCCAAGTATGACGCGCTGTAATCATCTACAGCGCACACCTTCTCTGAAAGCAAGACGCATGATGATTCAACTTGTCACAGCTGATACATAACCAGCAGTCTGTCTCCTCCAAGCGTAGTCAAGGGCGAGGGCTAAATAACATCATGAGGTGAGGCTGCACTCTTCCCTCCTACAGTATGTTTACAGTGAAAACATCGTCTCAAACTCCCACACTGAGTTAAGCCCTCTCACAAGGGCATAAAACCCTCAAGTGTTCATTTAACTCGGAGAGAGTACACATGTACACACGAGTTCGGGAGTTACAAATGGATAGATTAACACTGTGGATTGCAGTGTGTGACTCATTACAAGCACATGCATGTTCCTCTATGTTTTTAAACGACTTGAAGTCCTCAGTCCTGGGAATGCAAGACATTTATGATACACGGCACACCATACTGGATTTAAGACTTGCAACTAGAATCACTTTACTGTCAGTAGTAGGTCCTGAGTGACCTGTACTTCCAATGCTTTCAAAAGGTGAATAGTTTCCATTTTTTCAAGTTAGGTGTGTGTCATACTAACCTAACCCTGAAGGTTTCAGAGGAACAGGTCCCTTTCACAATGACAATAGTGTGACTAATGGGCCAGACATAGCGATGAGTTGTGATTATTACTGACTTATACCTCTGAGATGCATGGTACCAGCCCACATACTGTACAGTAGATCTACCATCTTATCTGTGTGTGTGTGTGTGTGTGTGTGTGTTAGTTTAGGCCCAACCCATTTATTTTTGGAGGGAGCTTCACCTGTTTTGTTATGTTTTCTTTTATTAATAATTTGTAATGTTTGTCCTCAACAAATTAAATAAAATGCCACAAAATACACAACTGTCGAATGTAAATCAATGGGCATGACTACATTTATTTTAATTAGGGACAATCTTTAAACCAAACTTTAATATGTAAAAGTGGGTCTAAACTGTGAGAGTGTACAAAATTACAAATTAAACAAAATGTGGTTCCATTTGAACACTCCAAGTTAAAAAAGTTATCAATGCGTTCGTGTCCATAAGGCATATCAAACTGGGCGTCCTTTTAATGAAAAAGGCTGAGAATCTCTTGATATTATTAATGATGACCCTTCACTGTGGGCACCATCATCATCACCATGCACAGCAGTGAGGAACATAACACCCTGCCTGTACTGTGCTCTGCATGTCAGTGTGTGGAGGAGGATCTCCCGTGGGAGCGGGTCAGCTTATTATTGCTGCAGAGTAGTTGGACGAACACCACTTTTTGCAAAACAGAATGCAAATACATACGGACATTGTTTAGCTTGGATACAGTGGCAGGGTCCATGGGGCTTTGACTACAGCACAATTCGTAGGAAATAAAGTTGTTGTAAACCGTCACGCGTCGTCACCACTGCTCGTCAGTCGTCAGTAAACTTTAATTAAAAATGTGGCCTGGCCAAATGGTGTCACCGTCAGAAAGCCGCTTCGCAGTCTCGCAGAGACGAATCAACAACACAATGAAACATTTCACACACGCACGGGGCAAAGTTCTGCACACAGACAGACGAGACATATTAAACTCACACATTGTGTTTTCGTGGTTTGTTATAAATGGGAGCTTTCCTACCTCGTCGTAGCGTCGCTCATGTTACTAACTAAAAGTTTCCACCACAAGTTCATCAGGTACGTCGTCGCCGCGCCGAACAAAAACAAAAAAGAAAACAATGTGAATTGTGAGCCGCCCTATGGAGCCGCCACGGACTCACGGAGATGATTCACCCTGTAGGAGAGAGAGCTTGTTGGTCCCGGGACGACCGTGACATAATTTACCAAACCCACCCCAGTGCGCATGCGTCGCACTTTGATATAGCTGAAAGTGTTGCGCCATTGAGGGGTCAGGAAACATGCAGCCCTGGAGTGTGACAAGCTGGAGTTTGAAATACATTGTTTTCAACGAGGGCGGCGCAAATATCAGCCATTCTAGGCATGTGTGCAAAATGACAATTGACAACAGTTTTTTATTAAAGTATTGCACGCACGGTGACAACTAAATTCCCTGTAATGTTTATGTTGTACTATTAAAAAACGATCTAAAATAAAGGGCGGACTGGCCCCAAGAAGTGAACAGAGTTGGCGTAACTCTGTCTTAATCTATGGCTCTGGGTTAACCTATAAACCACATTTGTACTTCGTCGCACGGCGGTGTGTTGCGCGCCGAAAATAGCCCAGCACACAGACGCCTGAGAGAGACGCGTTAAGTGACTGTTTACAAAATGCTGTACCCCCTCCAACTGTATACGTTTCCCATTTTCAAACTGTTTTTATTATATTTTGACACTTGCTTTGGCAATGCAAACGTATGTTTTCTCATGCCAATAAAGCTCATTTGAATTTGAATTGAAGTTGAATTGACTGAGCTGCTGAGAGACGCTGGCTGGCTGGATCTGCTACTTAAATAATAATATTGAAAACAATATTTTTTAAACCTTTCCAAAACACAATTGAAATGTTGTATGGGGCCCGGGTCCCTCCTCCCTGGCACACAATAATTTCATCCCCCCAAAGCTAAGAATTCGACACAGTATGGTGGTTTACAATCACTAAGTAGTCTATATGACTACCGGTATATGTAGTCAGGCAGGTTCTATATGAATAAATCTGAGTTCTGCAGGCAGCAGAGAGGATTCTTTTAAGTCCTACTTTGATTTATGCCTCCAATTCCAGGAGAGAGCACTGACCTGACCACATACCTGACATTTCTAAAAGTGATTTCATTAGCAGTGTGTTAACTGTGTTAACTGCATTTCAAAGCTTTCACCCCCAAGTCCCAACCCATACAATTTTGAAACATTATATTTCTGTGTCAGTGGGGATACCAGTGCCATTAAGCAGTGCTGCGCACCTATGGCTGGATTGGCTGTATGTGTATACTCTGATCCAATTTTAATTCAGCAGTAACTCTTCAGCAGGGCCATTGGCCTGATTTACACAAATATACTGGGGTAGAAGAAGGAGCTAAATGCAAACAAGATGAGTGACATCACTGCAGCCTCCTAAATGTCAGCAAAACTGAACTGCTGACTATACATAATAGAGGCAGACCGGCAGGCACATCTCCACATCAATGCACTGTGGAGTCTTTGAAGATAATTCTGGTCCAAAAGTTCTGTGCAACAAGCATGAATGTGACAGGTCATGTCACAGATCCTCTGTTAATTTATCCATTTGTGACCAAGCGTGTATACGGCTACGAATGTAACCAAATGGACCCTGGGTTAGATTAAACACTGAGGATTTTTCTCTGTGTTCTTTTGTTTTGCAAGCACAGCAGCCCTCCCCATGTGTTATTAAAAGTCACAGTACCTAACTTCCAAGAAGAGGGCACATCAACCCTAAGAAAGAGGCCCTTATAGCCGTTTCAGAGCCCCTGAACATGTCAGTGCACCTTCCTGAAAGATATACGTACTGTACAGTAAAGAACATTCTTACCAGATGTAGTTATCACTATGCCTGATATGGAAACCGTTAAAGAGTAGACAGCCTTTTGAGAAGGAGTTATTGAACTTTTCCAGCCCATCACTCAAACGTGGAATTTAGTCTCAAACTGGGACACTAAAAAATATTATTACTGATACCATGGGCGACCCATGAGACACATTGACACAGGCCAAAACATGATAGTGTTTGTTTAGAAAAACAACAGTCACACACTTCAACGATCCAATGACTGAATGAACTGTTGATGGAAGTTTGGCTTTAAAAGGGTTGGGGTTGATATACCTAAATAAGGATATGATAGGGGGGGGGGGACACTTATGCTTTCTAAGGTGTGATTTGGGGCCCTATGGATGAATACAAAATGAATATCAACATCATAATACTGTCCAATAATTAGATGGGGAGGGGGTGCAAATTATGCCAGGCAGTTTCTGCTGTCAAAATATGACTCCCCAGGCAGTGTTTTAAATACACTGCAATCTAGGGTATGATTGGAGCCCGGGTGCAACTTCAGATGCTGAATAGTTCAACCAAAAGCAATGTTGATTTGGACTGCCACCTTGTGGCACATATCCCCATTAGTATTTTGCACGCGCTTGCGCACACACACACACACACACACACACAGAAAAAAGGGCATCCTATGGTATCACAATTTGTCATTGTATCTCTTTGTTGCTTTTTCACTCCGCTTGATTAATGTTAATTTGTTTTAGCACAAGGTTCAGTTTGCAAACAAGGGAAGGAAATTATGCATACATACAATACATTCAAATAAGTAAACCTACCTACTGTGTTGTTTCAAATTTCTCCTTTTATGTGTTGCTGAAATGTTACTTTCCCCAACATCAATGTGTAAGCGATGAACATGTCATGCCAGAGCTTTTTTATTTTCCACATTTACAGAATTGTGTCAGTACAGCGTTCATACAGAAAGCCCACTTTTCCATACAGCAAACAATCACATAAACATATTGCATATCTCCTCACACTATGTACAGTACAGGCTTAAGTCAGGATCAAGCTTGGGCCACTTGCACACTTAAGCCTAATTTATACTTTGTCGTATGGCCATTTCGTTCTTTTGGGCAGGCAACATATAAATTAGGCTTTATCATCATACTCAATCGCTCTAGACTGAGAACAAGATAATGGCCTTGGAGAGGTTGAATGGTCAACTCTGATATACATTTATCAGAGAGAACAGTGTTATTGGAATGGCTTTATACCTCAAGGGGGCAATTTAAGGAAAAGAAACTTGCAAATTCGGGATTGTCTGATAATAAATCTTAAGTATGAATTTGAACCATTTCTCCATTCCAGACACAATGACCTACTCAAGAATCGATAAATGTATACGACTATCGACTATGAACTGATATACTGAAAAATTGGGAGTTAAATGAATGTGCTGGGTTTGTAAAGCGCCTTGGAAAAAGGCGCTATATAAATGCACCATTTACTGTTAAGTGAAGGATGTCTGTTGAGGACAATGGAAATACCATTACTACTTTGGTGGTAGGAGAGTAAGTAACACCATGTTGGACCCTGGACTAGTGAGGTATTTGAATTTAAACTCGCTTCTCCACAGGAGTGACAAGTGGGGTTTATCACGGTCAACTGAAAATGTTCATATTGTCAGACATTTTAACCTATATAACCTAGCAGCAAGAAGGCAAAAAGGGTTCATAAAAAAGGGTGAATATTAAAATTGAGCAAGTCCAGGTTTGCTCACAAAAGTTCTGTAGTGAATCTGTGAATGCTATTTTGATACGGTTTGAAATGTTCACACTTCCAACATTTGGATTCCATGTTTGCAATTCATTCAAATGAATCACAAGATAGTAAAACTGAATCTCCAAGTAATTTCAGATGTCTACATTGACAAAAACAAAAGTAGTAAATGAAAGGATTGGGTGTAGACTGTTCTTGGATCCAGTCTCTAATTTGCTCTTTGGAACTAAGACTTCTGAATACACTGGTGATCAAGATTAACCTGTTCAAATGCTCTCCAAATCCACATTGAAATACTCATGTGCTTGTGGCCTAGAATACGCGTAACAGATTTGCCAACAAGGTATTTAATGCATTTGGCAACCTATTTTTGGTAAAGCATGATATTGTTTGCCATCCAACACCATGACAATACATTTTGGCAACTGCAGCATATGGTTCATTGCAGGGAACCAAAAAGCAAAAATATAACCTCCATCTATCTAATTGCTCAAACACAGCAATTTCAACAAAAAAAACTCATGTAACCAGTTATAGTTCCCTTGCTTAAATCAAGCATTGCTGTGTGCCATAATGTCCACAAACCCAGTTTAAACATTACACAGAAAAAGCAAACATGCCCTGTAACTGTGTTCATGAAAGAAATTCAACCTGTTTGTGTGCTAGACTGTAGCAAAAAAATATTTAGATAAACTGGACTGGCACAAAGAGCAAAGAAATGGTATTTAGCCATGAATATAATAACTGAAGATAAATAATATTTTCTTCTGTTTTGCCCATTTTCTATGAGAATATCCAATTATTTTTATTGCAAGTATATTCAGACGGCGGACATTTTGCTATTCCTTCATACCCAGCCGAGTAAAGAATTTGTTTCCGGACCGGGTCATATCAAAGAAGACTACAACATTATTTTATCCAATGCCTCTCCTGCTTTGCACTAAGCATCCAAGGGTTGGATTGGGGGTAAATCCCTGTGACATATAGCATCATGTCCAGGGGATGTACTTTACATCAAGCTGCCTTGTACTACGGAAACAGGATATTGGCTCCTGAGCTTTGGGTCACATAGCTTGGAAATAGGGATGTAATCGTCTTTTAATACTACCAGCAATTAAAAACGTCACAATTATATAACCGTAGAATCGGCACAGTATTTCAAAATGCTATTAGCTTTAACTAAGGCAAAAAAGTTGTAGTAAACTTAAAGTAGGCCTATAGTAGGATAGTAGTTTTTTTTTAATAACACATTACAATGTCAAAGCACTGTAGAACTTAACATTATATGTTGAAAACAATAGGGGATTGCTAGGTGTGAAAATCTCAATTGACTAGGGTTGCAGATTTAAGCCTAATTAGTTAAGAGTTAGATTTGAGGAATAATTAGCACCCGTTTCTTGGTATAATATATTATTTTTATATCTGTTTTTTGTTAACCTGTGTTCATGTTGTGTCCTTTTTCTACATGAACTTTGAGTCTCAAGCCTCAACAACTACTGGTAACTCGATAAATTAATGTGAATGAAACCATTCTCGTCTTGAGTTTTTCCAAGGTGTGCTAAAGGTGATTGGTTAGCCAGAAGGTAACCTCTCGCTCCATTATACTAGGGAATCAATGAAGTTCATCTTTTACATTTGAATAATTAAAAAATACTGCATTTTAAATAGTAAAATCAACTAAATTGATTACTGCAAGTCCAATTTATGAAACTCCAAAATATAGAATAGTTATATCCCTTTTTGTGAACTGTTGGTGCCCATTCCCAAGGAGGCTACTTACCACAGGTGGTCGGCAAAGTATTAGGAGCAAAATGGCTGGCGTCTGAATATGGTCAATTAATTTGTAGCACTAGCATTACATTTAAAAAAAATATATAGTAAAAATAACATGTTAAATAATTGTAAGGATAAATGATAAAATAGCTGAAATATTGGACCAAATCTTACCAGATCAGAATTTGATAATACTGTTGAGAACCTCTTGCAAAAACATAAAAAATAAATAAATATATAGTATGCAAACGCACTCAATAGCCTGTTTTCCTCAGTGACAAAACCAGTGACGTCACTGAAACCGATATGCAGTTATTATGTAGTGTGAACCAATGTCAGTATAGAACTCATAATATACCATTGGCCCTGCCATAGCAGGAAATGCTGATTAAACTGCAGTCCAGCTGGCCAAAGAAATGCCATCATTAGTAGCCAGAAACAGTGTTAGTGTTTTTCTTCAATGAGATGAATGAGTCTTGATCATAGACTGTAAAAAGTCATACAGAGTTGAGACTGAACTGCAACAAAAATCTAATCACAACAATGAATTCGGAGTGGTTCTGGTATAAATGGAGTGGTTAAGAGGGCTTTTCGCATTTGCAGCGCTTGTGTTTATGACTGTGTTTCTTGTTGAATGCATGAAGGTAATGTGTTAAAAGTTCATGGCTGCCCTAGGCTTCATGGTCATGAGGATGGGAGAAGCAGAAGGCAGGGGGGCGGCAGGGTGGGGGATATGGCCACAGGGAAAAGACGGAGCACCAGGCTCCTTTGTTCTCTGCTCTTGCTTCTGTTGTTAACGAACGAACAATGGAGTACTACGCCAGAGAGCGCTGTCGAGGCTTTATCCTGGGATACAGCTGGAAGGGGTTGAGAGAGGGAGAAGATAAACAGTCATTTAAAACCCATTCTGACCTGAGATCAGATCCTAAAAATGTCTTCTACATCCTGACAGTTTTCTGAAAAAGCTATGTTTCTATGTCAGTGGTTCTTCGATTTTTCAAAAATAGCAGACCTACAAGCTCGTAGCGGCACGCTATGAGCTTGTAGATCTGCTATTTTTCAATAGCTAAAGCATAACTTAATACTAACACCAAAAGGGGTTCCCGCCCAAAATGGGTTAACATAAGACAGATTTTGTTTTACTTGTGACTCAAGATGAACAATTCAGGTTTCAAATGAAGGTACGAGCAGTTTGCAACATCTACATAACTAATTACAGTAACTGAAGAGTTTGACCTTTTTTAACACCGTCACTTATGCATTTTTGGTTTGTTTTATTTATTGAATCAAAAGGCTTGGTGTAGGTAGGATGTTAGTGGTATCTTTCCTATGTGTAACCCCTGGATTCAAACATGGGTCTCCCAAGAGGGAAACCAAACATCTACCACTCACCCAGGAGATATATATTATATATATACAGGGCTGCACATAAGCGGTGCGCCAGTGCGCATGCGTCGTCAAAATGCATTATGCGCTGTCAATCAAGCGCCGGGAAGCGCTTCTGCGTACTGGGGCCGCCCAGAATGATTATTATGGCCAGAATACCATAGAGTATTAAAAGGATAGACTGATCTGGCGCGAAGCTCCGCCCCCTCCACTATTCATGTCAGTGGAAGTTGCTCAGGGCTGTTTTAAAGCACCCGGAAGGACCGTCTACTTTCGCCATTTTCGATTTCTTCCGCATTTGCGGAAGTGAAACCAAGCACTCAATGTTAAAGCCCAGCTGCACAGGGTTTCCTCGTCATGAATCCACGGGTCCGCCTGCAGTCCTTCCTCTTACCACTAGGGCCCAGTGCTTTAACGTTGGAGCGCCTCACTGGCCCCTTTCAGAATACTAGTAAATTCTGTGGCGAGAGCATTTCCCTGCCACTCGAAGTAGCTACTGGCCAATCACAGCACGTCTTGCACAAGTGCACTGGCCATTGTGGCTAATCACAGCGCGTCCTTACTCAAACGAGGGAGGATTCCATGCTGCTCAATGCTGGGAAGAGGGCGGTTGACAGGAGGACAGGAGTTTACTACTGAGAAAACCTGACACAAATGGTTCGGCTTCTCCGTTTCAGATGTGGAGCGAACTAAAAAGTAAAAGTTGTAAAAGGGCATGCTTTGGATGCTTTGCACTCTTCCCCTTCGCTGCTGTGCTTGTGTTTGTTTTCCGGGTGCTGGAGCAAGTTGCTCGTGTGCGATGCCGTCTCTCACAGCCTAGGCACCGGCCACCGACAGGTTTTGGGAGGAGTGCAAAGCATTGCGGACTGGCACTGCTGCTGCACAACATGAAGCTTATCAACATGACAACAGCGTGACCCGACATACTGTCCCTTATTATAGTAAAGTCGGGTAGTGTACACTGTTTATTTTGCACCGAGGAGCCATGTGTGTCTGACTGTCTGACTCTGTGTTGACTGTGTACATCGCCTCGGCTAAAAACAAAAGGGAAGCCTGACGTATGCTTCGCCGTACGACTAGTCGTATGTTAAACAAATAGCTGATCTGCAAGCTCACAACGTGTTGCCTCCGCAACAAGTTGTGAGCTAGTAGATCGGCTAGTAAAAAAAAAAGAAAAAGTATCTAAATATTGCTTTGATGCTCATATTATCCTTAGGAAGTATTAAGAAGATTAGAATAGGGCTGGAATGGACCTATAGCTGCAATTCGCAACTTATAATGGGATGAATCTAGAGTTGCAATACTCTCCATTGACTCCCCAGTCCCCACTTATCCAATAAATATCGTTTTGCTACAAGTTATTCATGCATGCCTCTTTTATCCATCCAGCGAGACGGGTCGCCGCATTTTAGGAGCACCAAGTAACTCCTCCAGGTGCTCCTCTGAGTACTAGACCAAAAAAAGTTGTGTGCAGCCCTGTATATATAGGAGATATATTAGGCTTAAGGTAGGGCTACTCTGCAAAATTCACTCCAATTTTACCTCCACCACCAAAAAACCTGATCCCAGCCTCCTATGTAGCCAACTGGAAATGAACCTACCGCATGGGAAAACCTTAACATCTAAAGATCATCAAAACAGGAATCTCTCCCTGGTCAAGGAGATATTAGGCTTCTGGTCTACAAGTACTCCACAAATACATGGTTTGAGTGATTCTCAAACCTTTTAATTTCAACGACACCCATAACTCAGAGTGTACAATTTGTACACTGTCAGAGCGTACAATTTGTATACTGTCATAGACATGCAAGTGTCCATTTGTAAACCCCCAACGAACCCTGAGGGTCTGTGGAATACATTTTGAGAAGCACTGGTGTACAGTAAATGAATGGAAACTGTGTCAATATGTGTGTGTATTGTTACCCCGAGCAGGTTGCGGGGTACATAGCCCTCCTTGTCTTCCAGACGCGCCCACCACCACTCTGTTTCACTGTCGTCCTGTCTCCGTAGGATGGTAATGGCGTCGCCCTCGCTGAAAGTCAACTCGTCTGGACTCTGAGCTTCATACACCCACAGGGCAAACACCCCACCCTTGTTCATCACACCCAGCTTCTCCTGAACACCTGGATAATAGGAAATAAGCAATACAAGTTATTAGTCAAATTGTCACTTTGCCACATTACTTACCGCATGTCCTTTTCCAACCGGAAGCACCCACCACTACGAGTTCACTGCACACGTGCGCAATGCGCATACAGTTACTGACGATGGGCACTTCATTTTTTACTTTTTCTTCTCCCTTAACCGAGAGTAGCCTTGGACGTGCCAAGACCACCACCACCCCAGTGGAGTACAAGTTTAGACTTGTATATGGATTTAGTTATATTAAAACCAAATGCCCTGTTTGACTTATTCATCCATTCATATACTTTCAAATTGATTTAAAATAGTCATGTATTTCACTGTAAAGGTTATCAGTCAGAAACCAAATTAGTGCATATGGTGTAAAAGGCAGATTAGTGCATATAGTGTAAAAGGCAGATTAGTGCATACAGTGTAAAAGGCAGATTAGTGCATACAGTGTAAAAGGCTCACCGTATAGGAACTGAGAACACTGGATATACCCCTCCTCCATCTCCTCGCATTTATCTGCAGCAGTCTCCACGTCACTGATGGTGCTGGCAAAGATGGCTGCCCCGGACTCCACCAGCAACTTACAGAGATGCACACTGTTGCAGGAGGCTGCGCAATGAAGTGGTGTCCTGCTCACACACATACACACACATGCACAAAATAGTAGTATTGCAACGATGTATCGGCCACATAATCGGTATCGGCCAATATTGCTGTTATCGGTATCGGCAAATAAAAGTGACATTAACCGATGGCAGTAGCCGATGTTTATCTGTTGTTGACGCATACATTTTGCATTGGCTATGTTTAAGTTTAATACATGATTCTTCTTGTAATGTTCTAATGGCATGAGATCGAAATAAACCATTAAACCTGTCATGTTGGCAGCCTACCAAGCTGTAGATTCTGAACATTTATTTCTTGTATTGAATATGTACTTGTTTCTCTAGCACGAAAGGGGGAAATAAAAACAACAAAACTAAATAAACATATATATATATGCGCTGAATGGTATTGGCGACACAACCCTTCAAGTGCACAAGGGAAGGAGGGAGCTCACCATCCGTCGCTGTCCGCCGCGTTGACATTCACGCCAAAATCCAGCAGGAACTTGACTATGTGGTGATGTCCTGCACACACAGCGTTGTGCAGGGGCGTGATGCCCTCGTCATTGGGAGTGCTAGGGTTCTCCACCTGGAGAGAGAAAGGATCACATGGAAGGTGAGCACAACTAGTTCAGACAATTATTTTCAAAATAAATATAAAATTAAATAGGAGTGCTCGCACGCACGCACACACACCTCATAGATGATCCTTTGGACAAGATCAAACTCTCCCTCTAACGAGGCATCGAGCAGGAGAGCCAATGGGTTGAACTTCACCCGAAGGCCATGTCCGGTGCGCTCAGAGTCAGGCTTCTTTAAGTTTGTACGTTTCTCCTGTATCAAAATGAAGAGAAGAAAAGAAAAGGCTGTGATTCTTTTTTTCTCTTGGAAACTAAAGTTAATTTCAAATGTATCCAAAGACCCTTGGTTTAGCTTAGCTAAGGTGTCCATGCAATGCATAACGTGTTTCTCTCACCAGGGGCTGTGAGTTTGAAGGTGCCATGTTGCACTCCTCTGGCGTGCTGACCTCTGGCACAGGGCTGGGGAGAGAGGCCTCACAGCTCCCCAAGTTATTGTTGTTGTCATCGTCCTCTGACTCCTCTGGCACATCGGGGTTCCCAACCCCCTCTGGTGGCGAGGGTTCTGGCTGGTTGTCATTGGCGTCAGTAGGCCGAGGCTCTGAGGCCAACTCCTCTTCCCCTGGGGGAGGCAGAAGCACCGTTTCAGAGGGGAGGTTGCCGTTGTCCGTGTCAGCCACAGAGTCCCCACCCATGTAGCCAGGAGGGTTGGCTGGCTGGTAAAACGGCGTTCCATTACCTCCGCCACCGCTTCCACCGCCTCCACTGACTCCATTTCCCTCTATGCCCCCTGCCAGCGTGTTGAATCTCTGGTACAGCAGCTTCTGGATGTTGGGTCCGGCAGGCCCCTCTGGTTCCGTGATGGAGCTGCGCTTCTTGAGGGGCCGGGGAGCGTTGGACAGCTTTTTGCGGAGCACCTCCAGGTCTGCATCGCTCTGGTAGCGTAATGGGGAGTGCACCATTGGTGTCAGCTTGGTGGGACTCAGGGGCCGTGGGATGTTCTCAACGCAAGGAGGGGGAGCGGACAGCTCCAGTGGCTGGAAGCCCTCCAGTTCATCTGCCTCCCCATCCACAGCATCACCACCACTGGGGTGGCCCAGGAACATGGGGAATGCACCCACCGTCTGCATGAAGGGTAAGGGCGAAGGGGGCGTAGAGCTGGAGTGGAGAACGGGTTTCCCATACACTATAAAACACAAACAGAACAGAATGAATCATAAGAGCATGGCAATAGAACTCAAACTGACAATATATAATATACATTTATGATGCCTACATACAGAATTACCTGGTTGGTACTGCCACAGTACAGTACATAAAGATGATTACATCTATGAATTAAGCATCAATACAGTCTAGACAGAAAGCTTTTTGTAATAATTAAGCAGAACACGATAGGGAGAATGTTATTAGCTCATTTATCGCCAATTGCGCCTTTTGATTTTGTATGTACCTCTCCGCCGATGGCGCCTTATCACGCCTTTTTTAATATCAATTATGGTGATCAATTGTGTCCTGTATGCGCTCATAACACTCCGGTTCCGGTGCGGTGAAGAAAACAAACAGAAATGGAATTTCCGCTGGTTTATGCAGTCTACAGATTCTTCTTTTTGGATCAAAACCAGCTTGATTTGGCCCGGGCGGCTGGCGTAGCCGTTTGGGCACCTTGGCTGGTAATCCAGTCTGGCAGTATGCCGCAGGTTCGACTCCCGATCCCGACGGTCTTTACTGCGTGTCACCCCCCCATCTCTCTCTCCCCATTTCCTGTCGGCCTACTGTATACCTATCCGTCTATAAAATTAAATTAAATTAAATAAAGGTGAAAGTCACAAAACAATATATAAAAAAAATACAAGCTTGATTTGCAGCTCATTTCTCTAAACGATATGATCCTAGTTTACAAGAAGTATGTTTTGGGTGGATTAAATCGTGGGAAATGTTACATAGCGAATTTTTACTACCGGACTTGCAGTTTCTGGACAAATTGGCTTTCAAACTAAAGGTGCTCGTTGAAAATGCATGTGCGGCGCTCTGAGCCCTCCACCAGAAGGCGCTGTATGAGTTAAAAATAGCATCACCAAAAACATGACCAAGACTGTTCTTCAGCTTTTATATAAGAGTTAATGATAAATAAGCAGTATAATACATTCTCATGATCTTTCTCTTAAAGTCCTCTTACCTGCTTTGAGTGCCGGTTTTGGTGGCTGGCCCTTTGGCGCTGCCTGTTGGAGGTACATGTGGTAGATGGAGCTGGAGTTCATGGTAGGTGGGCCCTTGCGGGGCGATTGAGGCCGTGAGCCTCTGTCTGGGATGAAGGGCCTGACTGCCACAGCCAAAGGGGGATCCAGTCGCTCGCTCAACCCAGGAGGAAACATTGGTGAGCTGGGCTGGAAAGTAGGGCTTGGGGGCACAGAGATGCGCTGCTGAATCTGCTGGGAGGATGAGCCCGTGCTGGTGGTCACACGGGGCCAAGCAGGGGCTGGTGGATTGGGGAGGGGGCGTGCAGCAGGCGATGGATCCTTGCGGCGTTCCAGAGAGCTGCCCATGGTAGAAGGTGTGAGGTGAGAGCCATAGGGAGGGGGCTGTGGCTTGGATATGGCAGGAGAGGAGACCGCCATCTTATTGTCCAGCACCTTAGTTTAAGCAAGGGGATACACAAACATAGATATTAGAAAACCATCATTAAATTGGTATTGGACGAGACCGTGGCCCATAGACAATCAAGTCATCTTATGCAAATTCAAGTAGCTTTAAGCCTGAACCACTGCACTGATATTTCCTTTAAAATGATATGGCATGACAAAGCGAGAACAATAAGCACTTCTACTGCATCTACATTTTAAGGCATTGTTAGAAAGGAGACAAACCTTGTCTGCAGTTGGAGCAACAGGAGATCCTGTAGGAGGACTCTTGCCTTGGGAGTCACTCCCTGGCTCCCTCCTGTCAGGGGGTTTGAGGGACGTGTTGTTCTTGCCAACAGTGGACCAGCCTGTATCGTTAGCTAGGAAGGAAAGACAATGAGGGACACGATGAGCACACTGTTCAAGGGAACACGTCAATCTACAAATGATGGAGGTGATATGAAAAGCGGAGGTATTACAGGACAAAGCGCAAAGCATGGCCACCTGACAGGTGTGAATGGAACTTGCTTTCCTTTCAAGTTATTTTCCTTGCCATGTTAATGGGACCAAATAGAGGTGGAAAAATAGGATCCAATTTCAAGGAAACCAGCATGTCCATAACAGTATTCATAAATCTATACCATTTTGACCTACAGTAGGGCTGTGTTGAACAGAGCACTCAGGATTTATGAAAAAGTCTATTCTATTAACTAAACAACCTTGTAGGACTTTCATGTATACAATAAGAATGGCCTCTTGTCATCAATGTCAATGATGCAAGTTATTGGAGAAACCATTCATCTCAAAATCACGTAAGTCTGATTCAAGCACCATCCACCAGCATAACTAGATTCATCGCTCTTTCTTCTTTGAGGTTTTAACTAGAGTTCTAGACTAGTGAGGGATTTAACTTTCTCATCTCCAATCTACTGTACCTGCCTAAACCACTTAATTCCTAAATAATATTCCTAGTACTTAAGTTGACCGGGGCCCAGCAAGGTTATGGACTTGGTTGGTCCCCTCCCTTTTCCCCTCTACACCAAATCAATTTGCAAAAAAAATAGTCAATCTATACAGTAAGCTCACAATGCACAGATCGGCCATTTCCATCGACACTGCCTATTTTTGGCCAAATGTTTGCCTATTATGACATTCCCGGGGGGGGGGGGGGGGGGGGGGGTTCCTATAAAAACAAGGACAATAAAACATAAATACAATACAAAAAAATAAGACAGTAAAGATCCGGGGAAAGAGGAGAAAAACAAATTGAAAGGAATCAAATTTGATAGCTGTTATATTGTTAAGACAAACATTATTGAAAGACAGATGAGAGTGAAGTGAATCAAATGATATTTATACAGTGCATGAACAAGTCAAATATCCTTTCCATTTGGAATACATGACATACAAGTGGTGATGTGGCTGTTAAAGGACCATGCTGCCTTCAATTCATTCTATTGTCCATGCTGACTCATAGATTCTATCATTTAGATTCCTGTTAACGATTTTATTTCTTAGATTTCATGAGTTAACATTTTCCTTATAGTTCTGAACCTCCGTGAATTAATCTGAGTCATTGCTGGATAAACTTCATTGTGCATTTAACACATTATGTGCCCTTTCATTCTTTCAAAATGGCGACCCAGGGTGCCCACTTTTAGACCCACTTTGACATAAAAAAATTAAATAAAAAACAAGACGTCCACAGACGTCCTGGGCACCACATGCGTTAATTCCTAGGACGTCTGGCGACGTTTTGGCACAAAATGTGTTGTCTCTTTTGCAAGATATTTTTCATACCGTACTTAAATGTATGGACTCCAATGGCTTCCATGGAACTTCAATAATTAACGAAGTGCTTTGGAGAACAATCGTCAGTATACTATGAGTTGTAGCCAATGGGCTAAACAGAAAGCCAGTATGGTCCTTTAAGTGATTATGACTTTAATAAGCCTGATCGCTGTGAAGATTTGATATGAGGTGAAAAGTTAGTTAGGCTGGAGATATTATGGAATTAGATCAAACCTCTACAGCAGGGGTTTTCAACAGGTGGTCCGAGGCATGGAAGTATTGCATGTGGTCCCTAAACATTCACGTAGGATTTGTTGATTTTTAACATTTTCTTTCCACTAGTTGTGAAACAGTGAACTGAATGACCTGGTGACCTATGATGACCATCCATGGAGTAATTTTACGGACAAGTTGGAGGTCAAGAAATTCAACAGAAAAGGGGAGTTTGAATCTCAAGAGGGGGTAGTGCACCGGATTGTCGGTTTGAGTCATTATCATTATTAGTAGCCTTTGTCCATTGGTTGAGAAACAGTGGTATGTATACACATGGGATGCATAGCAAGTGATACAAAAGCACTAATCTTAGCGTGAATCCCCAACACAACACAACAGTGGTCTCCAGGTCAGGGTGGTGGTACCTCGTTCACAATGAGTTGAAAACCCCTGCTCTAGAGTCATGGAGTTAGACCAAAGCTCTAATTTATTGGATGGCTTTTCATGGACAATGTTTTGGCACTAAACACACCAACATATTTTAAAAGTACACTCTCTCTCTCTCTCTCTTACACACACACACACACACACACACACACACACACACACACACACACACACACACACACACACTCGCGATCAGCAGTGCTTTCTAAGGAAATAATACTTGCACAAGAGAATTTACAAAATTTCTGCAGGACACTTGACAAATGTTCACAGCCTACCCAGTTTGACGTCATTAGCTGTCCCACAGAGCAAATCATCCAAACTTCAACATGCGCTTTTCGCTTGGACAAACTGGATGCACAATGCAGTGCTCAACAGGGCAGTGGGCAGCTGAATGACATCAAATGAGATCCATCTGCTAACTCTTCTTCTTAACAGATGGCCAGGTCCTTTATCAATTCCCGTACTGAAACTCCTTTGGTCAAACTGTGAAGCGCAGAGTGCCTCATTTCTTTATTTTCTGGATGTTCCAAATTCCTGTCAGTGCCAGTTCTTTCTTGTGCAACTCAAATTCAAAAGGCATTATTCAATTATTGCGTTTTGAGATCAATATAGCCGATCCAAGTGTTTTATTGGATATGACAGTCGGGATAAAAAGCATCAGCTGTACGCTGAAGATCTTGCACGCTAGATAGACAAGGTTCAGAAACGTGCCATCCCTTTTGCGTTCACGGGCAGTGGTTCTCAAACGTTTTCATTTCAAGGACCCCCAGTTTGGTATGCATTAGGCCACGGATCCCCAATTGATACAATTTCCAATATCATCGAATCCCAATATGCACCGCAAAATCCTAACTCAGAGAGTGTACATTTGGTTCCATTTGTACACTCTCGGAGCGACAGACCTCGACTCCTTTAGAATCCCTGGAGGAAACCCCGGACCCCACTTTGAGAACCACTGGATTTACGCAAACCTGTGCACTCACGGGACGCGCCGTCAGAGCCGGTGGAGGCTACGTGGCCTGGCTGCTGGGAGTCGGGAGTGGGTGGAGCCACCGGATCCACAACAATGTCTAAATCAGACACCTTCCAAGGGCCGGGAGGCTTTCGCACACCGTCTACCCCAGGCAGCGTTGTGCGCCCCCCACCCCACCCCAAGTTCATCAAAGATGCCACAAAGAGAGACAACATCAGAGACAACGGGACAGGAGAAAAAGAAAAGAGGGAAAGGAATAACAATATACACCACAAAAGGAAGAGAGAGTGAGGTTAGAGTAGGAGGAAAATGAAATTAAAGTGTTCCAAGTTGAGGCAGAGAATAAAATGGGAGCAGATAAGTCGAGATAGGCAGAAAACAGACGAACAGTTGACGCCAGAGGGGATTTCACTCACGAGGCATTCATGCAAGATGTGATTATGGGCTAAGATTGAAAAATTATGTATCACAGTAGTACGACTCATATGATACCCCCTACGTCTGGGATTACAATCTAGCCTGGAATCAAGTTGTACCAGAAGCATTTTAGCACTATTTCACCTACTCTGTTAACATCTCTCAAACATAAAGTGGTTTAGGCTGCTTAACATTATTAGATTCAAGTTAGTAATACTACAGCAACAGCACTCAATGTATCAGTTTGTTGAATTTCCCTTGAAAATCAGAGACAAATCTCAGTATAGACGTTGGGTGGACGTACATATAGCAGAGCTTGACCAACCTGATTTGGATCGGCCATGGTTGGCCTGGGTATTGACACCTAGTGTCTGAGGCTTGAGAGGTTCAGGTGGCACGGTGTAGCCACTGTCCTGTCGGCCCGGCACAGGGACTTGGATGTAGGGTCCAACGGCAGCTACGCGACCCAGAGTTCCAGCAGCTGGCTGGGGAGACGGGGGCCCATTCGCTCTGTTCAGCTAAAGATGGAGAAAGTGAACATTTAAAGTGTTAACGTGCATGTATAGTGGTAAACGGCTGTCATAATGAATGCAAATTCATTTCTAGACAAAACCCTTTTGTTTTCTACCCATGAATGGAAAAAACAAGCTAAATTTTGATTTCAATGTGTATTGTTTTATAGTTCTACTACTAAGAATTATCCCACACTTCCATGGTATTGTACAATATCACTATATTGCATAAATTAAATAATGAAATTTGTTTATATGTGAAATTATATTTTCACATTAAAATCAACTGAACTTACTTTATCCAATCCATAATCCCAACATGAAAGCAATGAACTTTGACCATAGACTTTGACGTATTCTTCATTATGTCATTTCCCTACACATTTAACAACTACACACACTGGACTGACGTACAATAAGCAAGGAAGCAATCTACACTGGAAGTGGAAGGAAACGTTACATGAGCAGGCGTGTTGAGTGAAATGGAGATGAGGTGTGTTGAGTGAAATGGAGATGAGCAGGTGTGTTGAGTGAAATGGAGATGAGCAGGTGTCTTGAGTAAAACGGGGAAGAGCAGGTGTTGAGCAGGTGTGTTGGGTGAAATGGTTATGATCAGGTGTGTTAAGTGAAATGGTTATGAGCAGGTGTGTTGGGTGAAATGGTTATGATCAGGTGTGTTAAGTGAAATGGTTATGAGCAGGTGTGTTGGGTGAAATGAGGGATGATCAGGTGTGTTGAGTGAAATGGTTATGAGCAGGTGTGTTGAGTGAAATGGTTATGAGCAGGTGTGTTGGGTGAAATGGTTATGATCAGATGTGTTAAGTGAAATGGTTATGAGCCGGTGTGTTGGGTGAAATGAGGGATGAGCAGGTGTTTTAAGTGAAATGGGGGATGAGCAGGTGTGTTGGGTGAAACGGGGGATGAGCAGATGATTTAAGTGAATTGGGGATGAGAAGTTCTGTTGGGTGAAATGGTTATGAGCAGGTGTGTTTAGTGAAATGGTTATGAGTAGGTGTGTTGAGTGAAATGGTTATGAGCAGGTGTGTTTAGTGAAATGGTTATGAACAGGTGTGTTGAGTGAAATGGTTATGAGCAGGTGTGTTGAGCGCTCCTAGCCTTACAGGAAGGTTCTCTTTTTGACGTGCCTCAGCTTTTTTCTTATAGAGGCGATCCCGCAGCTCGCTGATGCGCTTGTCCATGAGCGTCACCTCCATGTTGCGCTTGTTGAGAAGATCCTTCTGCTGCTGCAGCTTGCTGTTTTGCTCCTGGTTCAGCTTGTTGCGGATCTGAGGGGTGACACCGCACATGAAGCGCATAAGTAATAGAATGATCGATTTATCTATCGACAGAAGACGTTCGTCTTGGTTTCATATTCTAAAATTAAACGTTTTGTTATGGTTTGATGATGTTAAAGAAGTAATCAAATTACAAATACAAGCTAAAGTGTGCATTTCATGGTCTAAATTAATAATATATTAAAATGATTAAGGATTAATGATTGATAAAAAACAATATTGTTAGCCAGTCACTAATGCATGCACACGCACACACGCGCATCACTCGCTCACTATGGGTTTCACGACTACTTATTACTAGTTTTCCATAACAGCTGCTGAGTAGTGGTCTTTTACCTGCTGAAAGGTGGATTTTCAGACCTGTTTTTTTTTTAATATATATTTTTTATCCCAGGATTGTTTTTAGGCAAGGGGTCAGTGCATTCCACACTGGGTTACCTGCAGCTCCTGGTACAGCTTGCGTAGCTCCAGTGCAGCGGTGCCGGTGACCTGGCCACCCAGGGCGGTCTGCAGGCCGTTGAGCTTCCCACGCCGTAGGTCCTCCAGCTGCAGGCTGAGCTGCTCCACACGCAGCACGGCCGTCTGCAACTCAGACTGCTTCTCCTGAAACAGGCCGCTAACCTGCTCGATCTCTGCCGCTGGATAAGAGCAGGGGAGAAACCAATCAGCTCAGTTCATTCATTCATTCATTCAAGGGGTGTTGCTTCACGTATCATCAATTCGCCAATCCTATATTCTCAAAAGCCAACATACGAAAACGTTGTTTTTAACACGGACTATAGAAAACACGATCATGCTGGATCACGATCATGGTGGTTGACAACCGTTAGACAGACAGAGACAGACAGACAGGCTTTAACTCAACATACACAAGTTGCCATTGATGACTTTGCTGTAGTCCACCTGGCCCCTCATTGCTCGGATCTTCTTCAGCTTGGCTTCCTGGCTCTCAACGCGGTCCTTCAGTCTCTGCAGCTTCTCAGTCTCTGAAACGGACTGCTGCTGCCGACGCTCCTGCTGCTTCAGGTAACGCAGACGTTGCTCCTACAGGCAGAGTTTGAGATGAAGAAATGTAAAGGGGAAGAAAAGACAGAAGGATGAATGAGTGGGGGAGAGAGAGAGAGAGAGAGAGTGAGAGAGACAAACAGACAGAGAGAAATTGAGCGGAGACTCAAGATTGAGGTTTATTTTATTTTACTCTGTGGTGAATAATAAACGCTAGGGCTTCCAGGTCCCACTGTGGAGACTAGGGGGTTGAATCCTCTGCAGTGCATCCGGATTAACCTGGCACAACAATGTGGATTAAAAGGCTGAAGCTTGTTTCCATTGTTGTCCACTACAAGACATACAGCACCCAATATATAGTACAAACAACCATATAAAAACACAACAAATAAATTCAATAATAAAAGTTCTACTATTTTGCCTTCACCGAATGGGTTCCCAGATTGTGTCACAAGAGACAACTGTAGAAACAAGATACCCGAGACCTACTTTGAAAAAGAAGACATGACAGGACACACACAAGCACACCAAATGTTTAACTTAATACACATGTAGTGCTCTCCAATAAGTAGGTTGCCTCCTCAGTGGTAATTATGGTAAGCTGACCTGTCTGGACGTTAACTCCATGATTTACACTGCCTGTACGTCTATTAACCACTTTGAAACAGGCAATCTATTTTGAGCATGTCATTATCGTGGTATCCATTGTATAACGAAATATAAAATATGGCATACGTGGTTAAAGATAAGAAACTAAAGAGACAAGGTCAGGGAGCAGAAAGCTTGTAAATTCCTGGACATCACTCATTTGACAGTGCATGTGGCAGATATCAGCTTTCTACTACTACCATCTACTTTTGCCAGTTTACACAAATTCTGCACTGTGGGTTTGAAAATACAGACCAGTAATGCTGTAATCAGTATATACAGTAAGTATGTGTAGCTCATTGACTTGTAGAAGACAACAATGAATCTGCGACGTGTGTCTCATTACCAAGGACACGATGGAATGCAACAGAACGATGACCCACCCTCATGAGGACAGCTGCACTCCTTTGTTTTTTTATTAGCATACTGTAGAGGACTCAATGTCATTAATTGTCAATTTCATTCAAGCTGGTCCTTTAGAATAATGAGGATGTGCTTTTTGGCAGATGTGATAAATGCCTGTCACCACACAGACAGTAAATTGTAGGCAAGGTGAACTGAATCATTGAGGAAATTAGAAACAAATTGTCCTCTTTAGCTGATCAGTTTATCACTTTTTAAAAGTCAAGGCAAACAGTAAGAGCAGTGTAAAAATATTATCAATGGGCAAGTCAAAATATCACGTTTTGAGCTTGTTATTTATATTTTTTACTTTGTAAAATGAAATGTCAAATTGTCACTTATAATGGCATGCCCAAAATATGCCACGTTGAAAGCCTCCTTGAATTGCCTCTGTATTGGGAAATCAGTGCCAATATAGTAAATAAAAAAATAACTGATAAGATTTTGTACAGTTGTATATATTGCAATAATAATGAATTGTTGTCACAAAATCCCAAGTCACAACCCGGGACTAACAAATACACCATTGTGCTTCGACACACCGTTTGGGAACAACAGGGGAAGATGAGCAACATCTGTGAGACACAATGTGGAACTGGTCTAGAAATAGACTATGAAGAGATCCTGCTGCTTCTATTTTGACCACGCACAAGACTGTGATTTAATATCTGCTGCTATTCTTATCTGCTGTAAATACTTCCCTGGTCTGCACAAGAAGCATTTATGCCATATTTTATTGCCATTTTAATGCCATGCAGCTTATGTTTGACAGTGCTTGTACTATACTAAGAATATGCGACTAGAATACTGTATATGACTTGTTTTCCTCGTTTCTTTCTTTCTCTATTCTTCACCACTTTCTTGAAATTAAAGAATTTCACCCCTTCTTTTACACCTGTAAACTTGGTGATGTGACCATAAAGTTGAAATCTAAAATGTCTATTGAAAATGCTGGTTGAGCTTCAGGTCACTCTACTCATTTCAACGCAGTAAGATCCTCAGCGTTCATTTTAGGGACGCACCGAATGGGAAATTCTTGGCCGAAACGGAAACAGTTGGCCGAAAACTGAATACTGAATATGATTACCATTATTATTATCATTATTATTAGCATATATATGTTTTTACCAGTTTTTGTACCATTGCTGTCAGAGCTCTACCTTTTTTGTAGAGCTTCCTACTGTACAGGCATGTGTGCGCGCCATGCTTGAAGCCACGTTTTGATCACGTCATCAAAACAAAAACGGAAAGGAAACCCTGGTTCTTTGATTATTCGGTTTCGGCTCTTAAACAAACCAAACCAGCCACTATTTTCGGCCGAATAGTTTTGGTGGCCGAATATTCGGTGCATCCCTAGTTCATTTATCCATTTGCACTGTGCACAGATTTGTACACAGTGTATCCAACTGAGCTTTGCTCCAGTTCAGCTCCTAAAATAGATGATGACTGGACCATCTTTCCAAATGCCTGCAGGCCTCCAAGTGGGCCCACTTTTGAAACACAAAAAAAAGGCAATAAACAGACTAGGGACTGTTAATAGTAAGGTTGTATTTTGATATGGCATCTATTATGTTGATGGTTAATGAACATGAGGTTATGTAAATGAGTTGTCATGACGAATGACTGTAATACTAATATCAACTCTTCCATAGTGTACAATCCAAACCTATAAATTATAGTGTTGTTGAGAAAGACAAACTCCATGGGTGATTAAGTAGCTGTCCCAGTCATTATTTTAATTAGTAAGTTGGTCAATTAGCCTAGTCGTCTGAAAGATGAGGAGAGGTTTATGCATTGTTTTTGTGAGAGACGCATGCAGCCTATGAAATGGTTCAGGCATGTTGAGAATGGGATAGAAAGGTATTGCATTTAGTCAAAATGCTTTTACATCAATTGACACGGTTAATGTCACAATTTGACTGAACATGACCAAATACGACAGTAGGGCCCCTCTTAAGACTAGGCGGCTTATTCCGATAAAGTGCCATATGAAAGAAGGCCATTGGCACACTGCTGATAAATTCAGACTGCCAAACAAAGGAGTGATAAAAGGATCTTACCTTTGCAACAAGCATCTGCTGCTGGGCTTCTATTTGCTGCTGCTGCCTTGTAGCCATTTCCTGCAGCTCTGAAAGAGTAAGCTCCACACGTGGATTCGCCACCTAAACAAACACAAGAGAACTGGTAAAGACACAGATCAGCAGAGTGCATTGCGAGGTGAGTGAGAAATTAGAAATTAAGCCTGTACCCCTAATTGCTCCCGATGTGCAGGTTGGTGCCCTCAGCCATCAACGTATGAATGCGTGTGTGTGAATGGGTGAATGTAGTGCACAATCTATGTAAAGCGCCTTGGATAAAGGCGCTATATAAATGCACCATTTATCTATTTTCACTACTTTATGAAAGTATTTGAAAAATTCCTATGACATGCCCACATAAGAGAAGTCAGATTAAAAGTGGTTAAAACACAGCTGTGAAATATAGCATTAATAAAAACCAAAGAGTCAAAGACATGCTTATTTATTTTCCACATAAATTGCCTGCTTTTAATCTCATTCTGATTGGTGGTAAATCAATAGATTCTACAAAATTATAACACCTTGGGACTGTGAGACAATTTTACTATAAACGAAAAAGCAGCAGAGAAGGTTTTTCTTTAAACCAATTTTATTTAATTAAGTGTATTATAGTATTCCAACATTAAATTTCACTTTTGACTTTTGGATTAGAAAATGTAATAAACGCATAATTAAGACAGTGAGTAGGATCATTAAGCGTGGCACGACTACACCAGCTCTATAATGACCTTAATTTAAAAAGGTTCACTACATTCTAAATTACTCCCTCACACCACTAATGTCAACTGAGTCAGAGACTGCAGCGTATAATTGTCTCTTACCAACGCTCATTATTATAAGATGGCACAATGTCCGTCTACTCACTCTGTATCTCATTGGTGGGCTAGCACGGACAGTTCAGAATGTACTCTGAAGTAAATGAGAGAAATCATGGCCAAATCTCCACAGCTGTGAAAGACCGCCTCCATAAAACTTGATTTGTTAAAGCAAGCAGGGCAAAAGAGGAGGTAACATAATGGTAAGCATGCAAAAGCACTGGAATAAAGCAGTCGCCGTGGCTGTGAGCAATGGATAGTATTTGTATTCATTTTTCAGTAAGCATGTACATCAGTCTCATCTGAGATCTACAGTGACTGGTTGGTGTATACAAGAATGTGTCTAACAGACATTGAGTCTCATCAAATGTCTGATAAGAACTGCAGCTGTTAAAGGCTTTTGTGTTTCAGAGCAAGATTAAATTATTTCTCATTCTGAATAAACATGGCACAATGACAGATGGAGACACTGCAATAAATAGCGTGCCATTAAAAAAAAATAACATAAAACAGATGTCACGAACCTCAATACTCAGGTGGACCTATACTTTTATAGATTTATAATTCTATGTTCTTGTCCCGACAGAGAGAGGTAATTGCAAATATGATTTGAGACTGTATGGAATTTCTAATACTGTGGGTTCAACGTAAAGCCCATGTCGCTAGCTGTAACCAACTTTTCTGAGGATAGACCACTGGAATAATAAATGATCATATCGTGTTTCAAATACTAAAGCCTGATTTATACTCTGTGGTGGGACTGGGAAATAAATAATGCGCGGAAGAACTTGTTACTTGCAGCACGAATCATGGGTTTTAGATCAGCATTTGTTTCCCCGCAAGCAACACCATCGTATGACACGAGTACAAAGTCCTAACATTATAATAAGTCCCAGATTGTAGCTAATATTCCAAAGCAGGGCATGGCCTCTGTGGTGACTATTGACGGCTAAGATAACACACTTCCAAGAGGATACAACCATGTCCGCCTCCAGCCAAGAGGTCTGATATAACGTAGTAGATGATAGAAGCCAAGGCATTACTGTATATGCCACCTTTCATCTGTATCTATGATACAGTATTAACAGCCACATGAATATTACCATTTTAAAGCCCATGGCTAGAGCACAAATGCCAGGCAAGCAGTTGGGGGAGAATACAGGATATCGTTTTTTTTTTAAACTATTTAAGCTATTATGGGCCATAAAAGAATAAAATAAATCCAACACTAAAGCCTTTCCAGAATGTGGGTCAATACATCACGGATACACAAGGCAGATTGAGGAACTGAATTGGTTTTAAAAAGCATATTTCAACATTTGGAGTGCAGTGTAGCCTTTAACAGACAATAGTTGTAAACAAAGCAACCAATAAAAATGTTTAATACAAGCTTTCCAAGAATAAAACAGAAAACCATTTAAAAAATAAATAAAAGACTGCCTGTAAAATAGTTTTTTGTGATTTAAAATGTTTTTTACAGGTTCAACAAGGCAAAGACTATAGATAAAGTACACTATATGCAGTTTCTCCTTCCACTGCCAGGCTCCTGATATTATTACTATTATGACAATGTATAAATATGGTTGTTTTTATTCAGTTTCTGTAAAGCAACTTTGAGTACCTTGAAAAGCACTATATAAAATGGCATGTATTCTTTTTCAGGATATTATGACTAGACTCAATTACTGAGTAGAGGAGTCAAGCCTGTGAGGGCCATCTCTGTTTGCACACATGACACAGGCTTCATACCACATCGGGCGTAAAAGAGACTGCTGGGATCAACAAACATAATTGGATTCCCACGGTACCATACGCACTAAAAGAACCATGGCACAGCAAATACACTCTAAAAAACATATTTATATGCAGAATCCAGGTTTCTAGTTTTTCTTTACATTAGTCCCCAGTTGCAATTGTGAGAAACACTAGACCGAAACAAGGGATAGAGAAAAAGAGAAAGAAGAGTGGTGGAGACAGTTTGGAGTTGGACAATGTTATGGAGGTCTTTACAAAATATGTTACAGCACAGTGTTCTCTACACAAAACACTCACACACTTTTATAGACTTGCCTTTACTACCTGATTAGTGTTGTTGTTATGCACTTATGTTTCATGGATTCTCATATTATCTTTTACCCTTTAGTATTATGATTATGACTTATTTTATTAATTTCATAATAGTAGTTGTGCACATCCACAAACCATTTAAGGCAGGTGCTAGCTGGACCAAAGGAAGACAATGATAAAATACTAGAAGGTTCCCCCACTGTAGCTCTCTCAAATGCAATTTATATTGGCACATCCAACAGAAGTGACGTTTTGAGCTCATTCTCTACTACAGTAAATGTCATGCTGGAATGAGTTTAATGAATACATCAGGGGTGTGACATTTGGTGTGAGTCATCTGCAGCAGTGATTTTTTTTTTTAATAGAATGAAGGGACCTTCATAACATTTAGCAAAACATAGTGCCTGTTCAGAAATCCTTTTAATGACTATAAATAAACCTCATACGCATACGGCCATATACAGTAGGCAGGACCTCAGCCATGTCACTCTGAGTCAGACATAACCATAAACAAACCCTATATGCCCAAATTATATAGACCAATTGGTTGTTTAAAAACACTGAGACTGGACACACATGTGAGTGTTTTGTGTAATACAATTCCCAACAGATCCCCAAGCCTGTTGTTTTGACTCAGACATATGGGTCGGATCGGCGGTGCGACGTAGGTGTGTACTGTGTAGCGTCCTGAACCTCCAGTCATTAGAAACTCCTTCAGAGTGTTGTGGGTTTGAAACGAGCCAATACAATAATCACTGACAACTCTCTTACAAATCAGTTATATAGCTTGACAGTAAGCATGGTTGAATTTATATATTACTGCTCATTTTACCTTGGTCAGTAAAGTACTTTTTGTAACGTTGTTTGGAAAAATGCTATATGTTCCTTATCATCTCTTCAACAATACACAAAAAAGGAACCCTGATTGGATGACTGTATATGGTGCGTATGCGTAATCAAGGAGAAGAAAGTAGTCCAGTCACATGGAGAATGGAAAGCCTCCACCATGTCAACAGAGTAAGGACTTATAGCACAACAGTAGTAGAGTACAACATATAGCTTGGTGTGTGTGTGTGTGTGTGTGTGTGTGTGTGTGTGATGGGCTACGCACTGTGCAAAAGCACATGGGTACAAAAACGAAGTGGATCGGTTACCGAGTTAACCAAATGTAAAACGTCCATAATGTTTTCACATTCTGTCAGTTCCTTACCATCAGGCCTCTCCTCAAAATGTCTCTGAATGAGACGGGTGGAAGTGGAATATACTTATCAAGGGAGAAAGGAAAAATTATTGAAGCTAATATGGAACAAATGTGGAGCGGTGGTTGACTCAAAAAGGCGTGCATAATGAGCCATACTCAGAGACTCAGAGACAGCGGGGGTAGGGGACAGGGTAAGCCACTAGCAAGCACAGAGCCACGCTCAAGCGCACTCTGGCATCCCAGGCTCCCAGCATCATTGCAAACCCCCCGAGGAGAGGGAGAGAGACACATCTCTCTGACTGATGAGTGACAGAGAGCGGAACAACCCAATGTAGTAGTGCGTGAAAAGGAAAAACGGCAAGCCTGCCCATCAACGGTCCCCCAAAACAAACAATCTTATTATTAACTTGACTCCACTTTCCACACGTTCTGAAGCATGCATCACTGACGGATTCCACCCTGCCCATCTGCCCACGCAATGTGTATGTGTTGAGAATAAGTACATTATGTAGGCCTATGCATATGAATGTTGAGTAAGTGAGTTAATGATAATGTTTGTATCCATGAAAAATGTAAAGTGTAATATGTGAGTGTGACAGTGTCCAATGCACCAGTCCCCAAAGGACTCTAACTACACATTAGCAACCCGCCCAGTTCGGCTCCATGTTGTGAGAAGGACTGTGGTTTGGACAGCGGCCGGCGCAAAGGCCAGAGCAATGATCCTCTTAGACCTGTTACATCATCAAAAAGGGCTGGATGTTATAATCCTCTAAATCAAGAGATTGGAAACGGCATCAGGATGACGGCGAACCTCAGCACTTAGTGGGCTAAGCAGGGCTATCCATGGAGATGATAATAACTAGTTTCTTAAATTAGACAGAAGCTATATACGTATGGTCATGATGAGGCCAAGTTTAGCACCCAGCTTACCTGGTAGGTTACATGGTGTTATGGGTTTGGTGGAACGATATTGGTTGTGCTTACTTAAGCCTGCTTTTAAGCCTAATTTATACTTTGTTGCTTACCTAAAATGTGTTATTTTGGTAAGCAACACTGTTGTGTGACAAAGTATAAATTAGGCTTTAGCTGAAGAAGACATATGAATTAGTATGTGCACTGTATACGTTACAGCACCCATATAATCAATTCCTTCATGATGTCACTTTTTTTATATTCCTACATTTTTAAGTTGACAGTGGCTGCCATGTGCAATGCTGCTAGAATTATGTTGTTCATGTCACACGCACACACCACTTCTCACAGGCGAAGTTTGCACCCCCATTAAGGTTGAATTAGTTCCGATCCCTTGACCACAACATTTTTTCCATTGTGGAATCTGGGACAGATGGGAGAGGGAGGACACCAAGCCAGCGGCTGCTCTTATCAAAGGCCTTCGTCTACTTGTCCTACAGCTACGGAGCTGAAACCATGCAGTGTACAGCTCAACAGCGAGTGTCTGACAGGGATATTTTAGCACTATCGGGAAATGGGACAGGTACTGCAGAGTTAGACAGATAAATCACATAAGCTCCATATACTTCTGCTGTAAGACAATACCAAAAATAGCCCATCTAAAATCTCACAATGTACAACACTGGACAGATCGTCCATAAAATAAATAAATAATTGCTGGGACAAGCTAATTGATAGCGAAGTTTATTATTGCTCACATTGCACAATGAAATAAAATGCATGGGCATTGCTAACTTAAGTAAAAATACTGAAATCTCGAACCTAAATAAAATAACTCAAATAAGACTACGTGCCTGCTACACATCAGTCCATGTTCAATTTCATTAGATGATGAAGTGAGGAAATTTTAAATCTGCTATTTTTCCTTTTGATTATTTTGAAAAAGGGAAATAAGCAACAATTTATTATTCTGGTGTAAAGGAGCAACTTGGACACTCAGGCATGAAGGAAGCATGAGTTCAAGTCCGTTGCTCTCCCCATGTCCCCCTATATATGGGGACTAGGTTGGCGGAGGGTGTGTAGAGCCCAGGATCACATTAGATAATTGACACGGGTGAAAAATGAGTTACAAAATCGTGGGATAAAAATTGTAAAACAATAAAATAAAAAAATACATTATTCTTATTCAAATCAATTACTTTTTATAATCGCTTAAAGTGATTAGTCAGAGTGACCGTCCGCTGCACGACTACCTCCTGTCATAGACTGAGCTGAGGAAGAGTGCATTACAGAAGCCATCAAACTTCCACCCGTGTATGATACTTTTGAACCTGCTCCAGTTAATTGGCTTTAGCCTGGGTTAGTGAGGTATGCCATTAGCAAAGTGGCGTACCATATTCGGGGGAAGGTCTCAAATACTCAGTGTAGACCCTCTTTTCGTTTGTAGGAAAAATGTAGTTCTTGTTTATCTTTTTGACCATTGCAGAGACCCGTTTGCTCCATTGCGGGTCTTTTTTGCACCAGTAGACCCCAAGATTTTGACAGTTTAAACTATATTGTTGTTGAATAATCCCTCCACTTGACTTTCACATAGAGTAGAAACTGCCATAGAATTTGTGACAAAAAGTGTGTTGATAATACATTTAGTGACCGAAATTATTTAACTAACTGAGTCAGTGTGTGCACGTTCTGTATCACTCCAAAATGACTCAATACATCAGCATCATCATCACATCTCAACACAAGGACGTGAATAAAAGGTCAAGGTCAAAAGGGTAAATTATTAAAATATTGTACATAACTTTTAAACTATTCATTGTGGAAGGACGAAAGCTCATTTCAAGCCATTTCAGTTCCCCACATTAAGTTTACTAGATGACATAAGTTTGGCATTTCATGTCTCAACTATACCCACGCTCCAGCATTGCTGCTCCTCAAGGTTTTGCTGCAACACATTTGTGCGTTGCAGTTTTTGTTATGCAGTTTTATTATGATAATGAAATTGAGGGCTGGCCAATCAATTGAGTCATAATTAAGATGTGCGTTTTACTGTGTTTTCCTGAATACCGTCTTTTCACAGCACTTGGCTAAAGCCTTTTTCTCACTTGGCCAGAATTCCCTCAATTTTAAGCCCAATTGCAGCTCAGAGACTAGAGCCAGTCGAAGCTGGTGGTCAGCATTTATTATCCTGGAGCTTTAATGACATGCAACCTAGTGTCCCGAGCCAAAGCTGGAGGGTGCCTAGTATAGAATCCTGGGGGACTCCAATCAACTAAGTATATAAAAGGATGAATTGATTTACAACTGAAATCTGCAGCTGCTGTGAAAGCTGCTCGTTAAGTATGAAAATACCTCCATCAGCAACAACTTAAGCAGTTGCCTGGCCAAGAAAAAAAAAAGAGATCATTGATATCAAGTGACTTCCTGGTCAAATAAAAACATTATAACAAGAGCTAAATGTTAGTTAATCCCTACCCCATTCTCATTGTGCTTCTCTCCAGTGTTTCCACTTCTACGGTTGGTTTGTTCTTGAGACTGCTGGCTCCCTGCAAAAAGACACAGTCAGGCAATCAGACAGGTAGGTCTCTCTCACATAAACTAGTATTGTCAGTATTGTTCAATTCACCTACACGTCACACGATGATGTGTGACAGGAATGTAATTAAAGAGGCAGCCACTGCCGACTACAGCGGGTACTCATCTTAAACTTTAGAAAGACTTGATGGAATGACTAAATTATTTCAAATGCTGCAGGAAAAGAACATTGTTGGATTTTTTTCTATTGATTTTAGATACGTCAGCCCATGTCTCATTTCTTTGACATGGACTGTCAGGCCTCGCCTGCAGCTTCTCTGGCATCAGTGCCTGACAACTTGACAAGTTGCTTACCTACATAATTTAAATTACATCTTTCGGCCGGGCTACACGGGGCAATTTTGGGCGTGTTTGTGCACGCAGTGCGTATGCGTTTACTGCGCGCATACAATGTATTTGGATAGGACCAATATATGTCAATGATACCAGCTACACCAGACGCACAGATACCGCGGGCCACGGATACGCATGCTCTAAAAATAGGATCGGTTCTATTTTTTTTACGTGCGTATGCCCCCATGTGCGCGTATTTATATATCTTCCCGGAAGGTCCCGCACAAATCTGCCGCGTGCCACAGATCTGGTGTAGCCGGGGCATTTCGCACGCGTACTTACGTCAAACGCACACATGCCCGGTGTAGCTTGGCCGTTAGACTAACTAATTAACTATATAATTACAAAGGGCACAAAACACAGGGAATTGTGTTTGACTAACCACCTTGATCACTGCTCTCCGTGGGCGAATCTTCATGCCGGAGGAAGAACTTCACCTCTTGTTTCCGAGGGCCCCATTTTTGCAAATGCTCATACATCATATGCTCAAAGGGGATAGCTCGCTCTGTGGGGAGAACAAAAATGCAAGGGAAATGTGGTTACAGCCATTTCAATTTTGGATCCCCCCCCCCCCCACACACACACACACACACACACACACACAATGCACTTGTGCATTTTCAGCAAAACTACAGTATGAGGTACACGATCAAGAAGTGTAGACTTTGCTACTCTGCAGCTGAATATCACTTCACCACTTAAACCCCCAACACTTTGGCTTTGTACTTGTGTCAAACCTTTTCAGTGAATATAGCGAATACAAAAGCGTCAAAGTTGCGCTCGGGATGCTAGGGTTCAAGTGGTTAAACCCTCATAATAGCTTATCTACAAGCTCTCAATGTGTCCCAAACTATTGCCTATTTTTGATAAATGTTTGCCTATTATAACATGCACATTTCTCAGAATAAAGACATTATAGGTTTCATGTGGTTAAGAATGAGGTCTGCAAAGTATATATTCAGCGACCGCTAAGCTAACCTGTAGTATTATGTTTTTCTCCTCAAGTTAGTTCTTTGCTTGCTTCTCTGTGTCACATATGTCAAACTCAAGGCCTCCTTCACCTTGTCAACAGCCTGCAGACTGATTTTGGTGACGAGGATTTAATTCAGACTGCTGGCTCGGCACAGTCCAAAGCCAACTCCATTTTAGTTTCCCCCCGTGTTATGTTGTACTGGGCGGTATGTAACATGAATTGGATTTAAAGAAATGCTTGCACAGGCCATTGTTGGAGGAACTCTGTGAATGTTGTATTGATGACTGAAAACAGAAACTAGAAATGTGTGCTCAGTGAGTGCAGATCTCATTTTCCACCAGCGGTTGCCTTTAAAGCAAGGTTATAAATGAACTGTGTTCTTAATTCAGTGCTTAATATGAACTTGTATTTGTTGTTGGAATGGGTAGCATTCAAAAACACATATTTTGTGTGTCTACTAAAGTTGAATGATTCCCATATTCTGCACACTAGTGATATATTATTTGTGCACTATGGACCCTTCATATCTAGGCCAATACAACCTCACTCCATATTAAGTCACATTCCAAAAAGATCAGGTCTACAAGCTATCATTGTGTTGCAATGCAACGCATCCTTTTTGGCAAGCAACAGCGTTGCGTGATGCAGTATACATTAAGCAAACACAGACAATTAATAGGAAAATACAAGGAAACTTCTGTGAAATTAGGAAGATCCAACTTGATACAAATATAGCCTCAGTGTTCCTCATCAAATGTTTACTTTTACTTCTGCCTGGATCCAGTGTAAACGGTATATTAGTTACCAGCAGAAAATGTGCCTGGCATTAGTGCTCTGTCGATAACTGTGTTCAGGTTCTGGTGGCAAGCACTGTCTGGCCAGGTTATTGTGTGAAATAGGCTTTCTCAGTCCCGATATAGCTCTCCCTCCCTTCCTCTAGTCTAGAGCTCATGGTCAGATCTCTTCGCCCGGCCGACCGCCACAGCTTTAACTCTATATGCCCCATGTTTAAGGTCAAGTTTAGTCGCGTCCGTGCCACCATAGCCGGAAGCCCTTATTTTGAAGAGCCACCAGCTGATTTGGTGAACCAGAAGTAACAATCAATCTGTGACTTTTAATAAAAGTCGTCCAATGTCGCCACGGGCAGAAAATTAGTTAACTTTATATTGTATCTTGTTGGTTTGTGTGTTAAAAGTTGAGTTAGTTAAGTTAAGTTGAGTTACTGCAAGAGTTGATGTTGAAGTTATACTGTATGATACTCAAAGGAACAACAATTTACTCAAATCAAATGTTTATCCATGTTAACTTAAGTTTTGTTTTCTGTAAAATAATTGGTGCTGAATCTGCCTTGAGAGACATGGAGGTTTGTGGCAAGCGAGCAGACAGTCGCATTGTTGTCATGTACTAGCCAAGCAAGATTGCATAACTCTAGATAATAAAGCCTTTGGCTGGATTGTTGTTTCGCACCAGTACAGGGGAGTGGCCCCCAAAGCAAAAACGCTGATGGCAGGCGTATGTTGGATGGGACGCTGGTGATGGGAGTATCCCTTTGGACAGTATGGACTGTGTTGTGACATTCTGGTGTTGTGTGACACAGTGCTGTAGCTCACAAAGGCACGCTGACCTTTTGTGACCTGCCACAAACCTGTGCTGCAAGCGATTCCTACATACACGTTATCAATATCAAATGCATCTCAATCTTTATAGACATTAAATATGTTCCATTTCTTTTTTTGCAAACTATGTATTAAAAAGCAATCTACGTATACTTTGTGTTCAACACATAACACGCGATTCCACCTGTGACTTACCATTCCCCCGCCATACTTCAGCCAGATGGCAACCATTCTCCCCCGGCTCTTTACAAAACTCCACTACATCACGGCACGTCGTCTCTGGGGTAATGGGCACCTCAGTCACAGCTTGCTCCCCATCGCTGAGGTACACCGTCAATATCATCTGTAACAGAGGTTCAGGCAATGAGAAGAATGTTACCTTAGTTCAGGCCAGTCTATCCATTCTGCTACATTATAGATAATAATCATTCTCTCCTGAATTAGTTCAATGGGCTGATAACTTTGGATGGTACATCACTCAGTTTGACACAAGATTAAACTTAACACATGCTTATACTCTTAACACTGATGAAGAAATTATATGATTATGCTTAGATCTAACCTTTAAATTTACCATCACTTATGATACCTACTTATAACACATTGTGCTATTTGGTGGCTGTGGGGGCCTTGGATGTCTCCACTAGGCCCAATGGAGACATCCAAGGAGACATCCACGTACAGCACAATGTATTATAAAAGTAAGTATCATAAGTGATGGTAAACATAAAAGGTTAGATATAAGCAAGCAATCATATAATGTCTTCCTCGACACTCATGGAAGGTTTCTAATGTTTGACTTTAGCTGCATCTTTGTGCACTCAATTCATGCCAGTATTTGTTTACAGTGATTACTAGGACCTTCTATGGAAGAAAAGAGCTAAAACGTGCCTGTACAAGTCTCTCTGTATGTACATGTCCAGGCTGCTGTACACTACAGTACATGCAGAGATGGTACCTCGGCTTTGAGTGAAAATCCAGTCAAATAATGTCATTGTCCCACATTCATTTTACACTATACTTTACACAGTTTACAGTACACATTTTACTGGCTCACATCCAAAACTAGAGAGTAAATGGGGTAGAGGACGAATTGTATGGATCCATCTTTGGTCAAAGGAACAGCAGGGGATTAAGGGAGAAATAATTAGCCGTTTTCCACAGCAGTGTACCAAATCTGAATTCCATTGCGGTTTTTAAAGGTTGTGACAAAATGAGAATGTGGACCCCACTTTCTGGTTGTGTAAATGAAACACGGTTGAAATTGTATGCCATTGTCATAAGACATAATAATGAATTGCATTTTTATAGCGCTTTTCCAAGTGCTCAAAGCGCTTTACAATGGTTCATTCATTCATACATTGGGAGGTGAAGCGGCGAACAGTCGACGCCAGCATCCTCACTTCCCACATTCACACACCAATGGTGGCAAGCTCACACCGACCAACTCATTGGAGGCAATGTAGGGTTCAGTGTCTTGCCCAAGGACACTTCGACATATGGCCAGGAGGAGCCGGGATTCGAACCGCCGACCCAGGGATCATTGGACGACCTGCTCTAACTCCTGAGCCACAGCCGCCCTATAAGATCACCCATCTGTCCGTAGCGTATCACCTAAGTAGCCTCCTTAAGATAAAGTGCCAAACTGATGTGATGATGCAACTGGCATGATCAATTGTGCTCGCTCAGCAACACTCAGTCAGTGTCAGGGGGCACCACGGGGCAAATTGGAAGGGAGTGGGAAATGCAAAGGCTAAGGTTATTATAGAGGGGTCTTTCTTGACATAAAAAGTTAGGAACCGCAGCACTAACTCAATCAGTGACTAGCCCACCGCCTGGGTTCATCATGAGAACTGAGTGATCCCAGTTGTGATTCCAACTGGGATCATTGAGAAACTTGCATGTGTAGGCTATGCACATTACTCTAGTCTACTTGAAGGCTATGAAAGTCTAATAGAAATCTTTCTATACCCAACATCTATAGGTTTTACTGCTTATTGCAGCACATTTATTTATTGAAAAAGGTTTCCAGCACACCAGACTCATAAAACTCACATTTCTAACCCCATGCATCACTTAGATCATTGGCCTCATGCAGTTCATTGGAGCGATGTGTGTTGAAGGAGGGGCGGAAGAATTTACACTGGGAGAGGAAGTACGCCGGAAGTGTGGAAGGCACGTTAGATTCACGCTGCCATTCAAGTGATTACTGGCCAATCACATCACATCTTTTCCGGGACTTACATGCGCTCTGTGACGCACGCTCATGCTTCTCGGGAAAGTTTTGCCCTTCCTTTGAGCACATATGCTTCAGAGCCGGAAAGGGCGTCTACGTTTATATGTCTATGGCGAAGAAGACCCTGTGATTTGCCCCTGTGAACCTTAAGTAGTAATCGGCCATTTTTGAGCCAGAGTCGGGACCCCAATCTAGCAATAGAAACGCTAATATGCTAACCGGGAGGCCGCTATAATGTTTTATTAACCCATTCTGACCTGAGATCAGATTCTAAAAATGTCTTCTACATCCTGACAGTTTTCTGAAAAAGATATGTTTCTATGTCAGTAGTTCGATTTTTCAAAAATGAATTTCTATGACGCACCATGGAAGCAAGCGTTGCTTAGCGATGGGGAGCTAAAAGAAGCTAACATACGGTAAATATAATAGTATTAATTCTGGATTCATAGAAATCAACGAAACCCGAGATTTCTCGGGTTCGGCATAGGAGGGTTTAAGTTCTAAACCCAAGAAATCCCGGGTTTGGCATATACTATGGAAACTAGTGATCCACTGCAAACTTAACTCATAAGGCAGAGACAACTCCCTGCTCTTAGGTTAGCATTCTCATTCAATTTGATAAAGTTAAGAAAAATGAAAGAAAAAAAAGGAGGGAGGGGGGCACACACAAAAGCAGTTAATCATCATAGGTTTTACTCATGCAATGAAGTCTCTTTATTTCATTCTTTCCTGCCATGGCTAATGTTTGTATAATGTCCTTAAAACTGCCAAAATGATTGTCTCTAGACTCTGATCTGATCAATCAATCGGGGCATAACCAGCCAGTTCCAACAGCCTTATTCAGAGCTGAGCTCAGTCACACTTGCAGTCAACACCACAGAACCTAAAACGCACAGAACACAAATGGACACATGAAATAAACATAGCACATATGCTGCACCCTTACACAGACTTGCAGAGAATGCCAACCTTAATGACGGAAACGCCAGAAAGCCAGCGACCGACAGTGGACTTGTGAAGAATACTAACCGCCCTGACAAAGTTGCGTCTCTGTGTGTTCTTAGCTCCTTTTACAGCCATCCGTTTCTTTCTGTGCTCCTTATTCGGTAGCCGGTGATGCTCCTTTGCCCAGATGGGGTGCTCCTTGGACAGGCTAACCAGGCCACGCAAAACTATAGCCACAAACCTCTTCATAATGGCACCCCTGCTTTAACAGACGCAAGACTTAATAAATACGCCATCCCCAGCGGAGGTACTGTAAACACCAACAGCGGTGCACGCATCAGAGCAGCGCTGCAGAGGAATCTTAGAGGCAAAACGGTTGCTGTGTGTATCCAGGGAGGGAGGGAAGACAGAGAGGGAGACAAGTGAGCGAGGCAGAGAGGAGATTGGGAGAGGGAGAAAGTGCAAGAGAGAGAGATGTATGGAGAAAGGGAGGGGTGTGCCCACTGTCACCAAGCCCCTCCATTGGACAAGGCTTCCTTGAAGTGTGCTGATGATGGCAGTAATAATGATGAACCGCTGCTAATAACACTAGTTGGACAACAACAGCTGTGATTGCCAATGAGTTGTGTGATCATCTGTGTAGACCAGTCCAGCGGTTCTCCAACTACGGGTCGCGACACAAAGTGGGGTTTTACATTATTTTTACATAAAGAAACAGGGATGGGGTGTGGGGTCGCAACCGACACGAAGAGGACGTTGCAGGCGGCCACTTGACTCCTTGATTCACCCAACCCCAACCAACACAGGGGGGACCAGCAACACACTACACAAGCCTTGAACTGATTTTGCTGCTCATAACCTGATATATATTAGCAGTAATTATGTTAAAAGAGCCGTTTTGGGTGTTACTAGTCTTTTGCAGCAGTGCTAAATATCATTCATTCATTTCATTGATAAGATAGGCCAACAAATCAGCAAAGGAATCGCTGCTTTAATTAAATTTTTCTAATAGTTATTCATATATAAGGTGCACTTTTATTTTAAGATAGTATTTATTCCCACTTATATATAGATATAGATATAGATATTGCACTATAAATAAAGTGTGGGGTCGCAAAAAAAAAGAAAAAAACCCATCAAATGTGGTCGTGTGAGAGAATCCAACCCAACCATGCACTCTTAGGTTATAAACCTTCACAGATTTACAACTACAGCTTGCTATAATATGAAAGCAGTTTATGTCTACTAAAGCAGCAACCAAACTTTTTCATTTCAAGGACCCCCAAATTGACACTAATTAGCCCACGGACCCCCATTTGAAAGACCCCCTTAAAGAAGAATGTTATGGCTCTAGCAGTGTTTCTCAACCCGTTTAATTTCAAGGACCCCTCAGTTTGACATGCATTCATCTACAGACCCCTATTTAATGTGTACAAATGGAACCATTTGTTCCATTTGTACACTCTCAGAGTTACAGAACCATTTGTTCAATTTGTACACTCTCAGAGTTACAGACCCATAAAGGTCCAGTTGGTTCCAAACTTGCATTTAGCTGGGGACCCCCTGGAACTCCCTCAAGGACCACTGGGGGTCCCCGGACCCCACTTTGGGAACCACTGTACTAAAGCTCTTGCTGCATTACGATATTCAGGTGACACATTCCAGAACATTCACGTAGTTGTGTGGGGTTGTTTCAGGATGTGGAAAACATGCTTCAAACACGCTTCATTACCATTCCATAGGGCGATGTATCTGGCAACATTGTTAGAATCCAGTGAGCATGAAGTGCAGGGAGACATTTTTGTCATTGAACTTGGTTATTATTGTCTCCACCAGGCCGAAGGCATGGGGAGAGAGTATGTTTTGCACTCCGTCCGTCCGTGTGAGTGTGTGTGTCTGTCTGTCCGTCCGTCCGTCTGTGGACAGCTAATCTCCGGCACTGTTGGCTTGATCACAGCCATACTCTGCACACACTCCCTGAATGCCACAGCTGAACCTCTGCCCCAAGGTTTTCACATTGGCCTCTTATAGCGCCACCAGGAGGCTGCTTTGTGCAAAACAAAATTTGGACAGTAAGTACACCTACAGATTTTGTCCAAACATCTCAGTCACACAAACACAGTCTCTCTAGAGCCAGTCAACGAAACAGGTCAGACTCCATCCTGATTGGCTAAGATTGGCTACCAAAGTTCGCAGGAGTCACTGCATGGTTTCAAACAAAATGGTGGGAGGAAGAAATGCCACTGGAACATTTTCAACTCAGCCTCATGGTGGCGCTATAACTGGCCAATTAGTGTTTTTACCTCTAACTGCACGGATCTGTGTAAAACTTTGTATGCACACTCCCTAGAGGCCAAGAAAAAACCTTTGCCTGGAAATGCCACCAGGAGACAGACATATGTAAAACATATTTTCTAATATTACTCCTGGAAACTGTGCATGCATATTCCCACTAGGCTGAGGAAGAAATGCCACTTGATAGTTTTTAAATCAGCGTCATGGTGGCGCTACAACAGGCCAAGTCTCACACACACACCCCCACACACACACACACACACACACACCCACCCACCCACACAAACACCACACACACATACACTTTATATTACTCCTAAACATTTTGCCAAACATCACACACTCCTATCCTCCTGGTGGAGACCTTCTAGTTGATGTTTGGTTTGTTTACTTCCTGGCAGTGACTCCAGAGTCAGACATCACTTCACTTCTCACCACTTTAGTCACATATCCCTGCATTCCCATACAGATCTTTTTCCCGGGAGGCTTACTCTAAATGTAACTCTCATAATGAAATCATTATTCATTAGTACAATCTCAGAATAAATTAAATCCCCAGGCTTATACTCAAATCATGATTAAGTGTTGGACACGGTACCAAGGCTATTATTAGCTGGGATTCCTCCCTCTATAAAAGGTTTGAGTGTGTAAACATTGTAGGGTTCCATTTTTACAAATTCGCAGAAGAATTCACAGACATCAAAATTTGCAATTGCACAGAATTGTGAGTTTTCCCCTTGCATGCAACAATGAAAATGTGGTGTGTCTATTAGGGCAGAGGTTCCCAACCACCGGTACGCAGACCGGTGCCGGTCCGCAGGACATGTGCCACTGGTACGTGAGAAGGGAATCTCAAGTTTTCCCGTCGTATAAAGATCCATTTGAAAACACGACTGAGAAAAGGACAAACAGCGTATTGGCCGTTGCGCGTAGAGCACGACCCTCAATCACCCATTGGAATGCAAATGCAGCCTTTCAGGCTACCTTTGTTTCTACTCGTCTCTTTGAAAATCTTTAGTGCTTACTGTGCTTCCGATTGTGTGGGGAGGAGGGGGGACACGCATCTTCCCTACCCAACATCTAATTCCTGGAAACTGTTTCCCGACCTTCACAAGGATTTTCCAAACAGTGGTGAAAGGTTGACTCTGTCCGTTCGAATGAAAATATCAAGGATTCGTCAGCGGTCGCGCCAGTGACTGTGATTAATAAACGGCTTCGAGTTCATGTTACTTCCGTGTTGCGTAGCATAACAGTGACATCACTGTCCAATTCTTGGTATCTTTACTGTTCACGTGTGATCTACGGGCAGCAGTAGCCTATTTTGTTACGATCGCGTTAATGAAATAAAACGCTAAAAGGTGACGGTACAGTTTATGCCAGGAATGGCTGTCCCTGGCATATCTAAAAATGATTTCACTATTATAAAGGTTGGACTTGTTACCGCTGCCAGAATACTGTTGCGTCTTTGGAAAGTCCCCAGAACACCTGGGCTTAAAGGAGAATTCCATACTAAAAGGCTTTCTTACCTTTCTTTGTAGTTGTTACGTCCCCACCAAAGAGGTCCAGGTGTTATTTTGTGCAAAAGCTCCTTATTGGCTATTTCCCCTACCATAAGCCCTAAATGAATTGCATTGAATTGAATGGGAATTGAATGGGGCTATGGGGTGTTGTGCTAATTCGCTTATTTCCATTGCTCAAAATTATAATTTCTTTGTATATATCCTCTCTTCATAATGTAAATAATATCCCAAGCCGCACACTTTACTACTTCTTTCGATGGAAATAAGCGAACTAGCATAACACCCCATAGCCCCATTCAATTCCCATTCAATGCAATGCAATTCATTGAGGGATTGTGGTAGGGAAAATAGCCAATAAGGAGTTTTTGCACAAAAAAACACCTGGACCTCTTTGGTGGGGACATAACAACTACAAAGAAAGGTAAGAAAGATAAGAAAGCATTCTAGCATGGAATTCTCCTTTAAAGAATGGAATGAAGAAATGATCAAAATAACATCATATGTTGGGCAGGGTAAATGCAGAAAGAAAAATGAAAGTGACATGGGATGAATTCTGGATGTATATGAACCTTAAATGAACATTTTAACTGTTATGTTTCTTGGACTGGCTATTTGTAAGATTTATAATGCTGATGCTGCTTTGTACTGAACCTAGATCTTGTACAATTTTTTTAAACAAATTTTGAAATATAAAGAAAAGTGGTGATCAAATTAAAAGTTTCTCCAGTTTCCTCCAGACAATGATGTGCATATATAGGGCTGAGTGAGACTAAAGTAAGAATACTGAAACCAAACCATGTAGCATTAACCTAAACTAACTTTAACTAAGCCGTTGGTCGGCTAATGCTCCATCGGAATTACGTTCGGATCCCACGGTTAGACTATTGTAATCAGAGTTTGATTAGACATTTAATCAATTTCCATTAATCTGACCTTAAAACAGCTGAAACAGATAAAGAAGAGTGAACTTAAGCTTGGCTGTCATGACAGGCAGTGTTCCTAAAAAGAGATCCAAGGTCTGTGGCCTAGATCTCAAGTTCATGAAGCAAATTATTGCAGGGCAAATGAATAAATACACTAGAGTTTTTAGGGTCATAGTGACCTATTTTTGATAAATGACATGCAGCCTTCCCAAGATGTAACCACATACCAAGTCCTATATTATGGTATGGGACGAAATATATAATAATATAAGTGCTAGTTCCACAAGAGGTCCTGTGCTGATTAGGAGGGCTACGAAGTGCCATCTTAACTCACTCTGCACCAAAATCGCCTTTTGACGCATGTTTTCCAAAGGCCCCAGGCACCGAGATCGCCTTTTTTAATATCAATTGATTACGGTGATCAACTGTGTCCTGTATGCGCTTCCAGTGTGGTAAAAGAAAGAAAAAAAAGAAAACGGAAATTCCACTGGCTTGTGCGTTTGTGTAAAATAGACAGTTGAGTAGGCTACTCCTATTAACCTACCAGGTTTATTTATAGTACAGTACATTTATATGTACAGTATGTAGGCAGTAGGCTAGTCACTACTTCACAAAATAAGTTGGTAAAGTTGTAGCGAAACAAACACACACACACACACAGCAGATCTACAAGCTCATAGTGCGGCACTTACTTCACACCTGTGTGAAGTAAGTGGTGTAACTCTGTGTGGGGGTACTCGGGGGGGGGGGGGGGTTCCAGACCCACAGGAACGCACCCAGGGTGCCGGCCCGATTCCGGCGAGCCGCCCAGCGTCCAAAACGGTTGAGAAATGACCGAGTTACCGTGAGAACAACCATGCTGTTTTCTTGCTCAGACGCACCCAGCCACCCACATAGTCACTTAAGGAAGTGGTTGCAGTGTGCACCACTTAAAAATCGTGAAACTGTGGTGCAAATCTTCAGATTAAACGTTTTTAACTAAAATCTTTGCTTCTGGGGGGGTCCCTGGAACAACATATTTTCAGATAGACCCACACCGTAGATGCATCTTGTTTTAGCCTACTTTAGCTAAATCCTATGTAAGTGCACACTTTAATTTAATTAAATATTTCTATTGAGATTTTAGTACAACAGTACGACTAATTAAAAACACGAACATGGCCTGGGCCATGGCTCAGTGGTCCAGGCACCTTGGCTGGTAATCCAGTCTGGCAGTGTGCCGCGGGTTCGACTCCCGATCCCAACATTTAAAAACACCAACATGGATTTTTTTTTAAACACACAAAAACGCCAATGGCTTGGTTCCATTGTGGTCCATTTGAACATTCAATACTCAAAGAACTGGACTGTCTGGATACTGACAGAATAATGGATAACTGCCAGCATAATGTCAAAGAATGAAAGGGATGGTTGTCCCGTTTGATTTGAAAGTGAAAAACATAAATGAGATTTACTCCCTTTATTCTTGACAATACAAAATCCTCTCCCAGTGATTGAAAACTGAATAATGTGCATTACATAAAAGCATTAAGCAAAGTAAAATAAATAATGTATGATGATTTAACCAATGAGAAATAGGAGGTTTAAGTAGTATTAAAGCTAGCTAAATCTGACTCTTTCAATGTATTCAGATTAAGAATACTAAAAGTAGAACTTGTTTCTGCTCAAAAGTTACAGGTTTTTTGCTTTGTAGCATTTTCCTATCAAAGCATGGCTCTGTTGGCATCTTACACTAGCAGTTCTCCAAAATGGGAGAGCCAAAATACAACACAATGTTGACTTTTGCAGAGCACATCATGTGGTGCCCTGCTCCACCGGGTGACATTGATGCCACTTGACAATCTAGTCAGCTCTAAAGTTCCCCTTAACAACAGAGTATTAGCCAGCACAGACACAGTCATACAGACCTAGATCTGCCAGTATCATTGGCTACAGCAATCACGCGAGAGAAAAAAAAGAACAGGGAGGCTCTCTGCTTGACTAGCTTTCTGAACCCGAGAGCATGGCTGCCTGTGCCACATTTCAAGACTGAAAACTCAACACATGGCGTTACTACACTTTTTACTGATACATAGGCACAAATAGGACAATAAATCACTTGTGAGTGAGGGGCGCCCTTATCATACATCACAAATGTCATTAATTCCAGCCAATCACTTTTGGCGTCTTCACTTTTCTGCCCTCAATTTTATCCTCAGCCAATCAAATCATCGCTATGGGGTGATCAGTCAATCAAATCATCTTGTTTGTGTTCACACAAACAGACAAAGCTGGGTATAGGAGGGGGGTAGCGCCCCTCAAAAAGTGGGTCCTGTTTTTTGGGGGGTTTTAGGGGCACTAGCCCCTCCTATGTTCAGATATTAGTTAGATTTTCATCTTACACAAACATTAAATTCCCATTGACAATGAATGGAGAATTTACGTCATGTCTGAGCAAATCAGTTCTTTTCGGCCTACGCAAACTTTACATTTCCACTGACAATGAATGGAGAATTTTACCTCATAGTGTCTGACTCTGAGCAAATCGACTTAGTGTCTATCTTTGTCCTACACAGATTAAATTCCCATTGAGAATGAATGGACAATTTTATGTCAGTGTCTGAGCAAATAGACATGTTACGACACATCATAATGATCACTCACTTCACACGGGTGTGAGTTTTTCTATCAGTGCATTGGCTCTTTAAGTTTGTTCCTTTTCCTGTCATTTGGCAAAGGGCTATGAACCCCGTTATCCGCCCATAATAAAATAACCCACTACTGGATTCTTACCACGAGACCAAACAATATATTAGGTCACACGCAAACAACACCATGGGCCTGCCATACTTTAATTAATCAGCATTCATTAAAACATAAGAGCATTCTCTGATAAAATTGCAAGCAATGTCTGTAAAAGAACAGTGAGACCATCACCACAGTACAGAACCTACAGTAGCAAAATTAGTGGTTAATTTTAGATCACTTATTGAAATATTAGCCCGCAGCCCAAAAGTGCCCAAACAAACCTCTGAAATGTTTAACTTGACGTTGAGATCATATTATGTTACGACGTTACGTAGCTAAATCCTGAATGTTAACTTAAAGCTGAAGCCTCTATTTTGAGGTCAGCAATATTACAAATGTTTATCAGCAGTCAGCATACCTGACTTAACCAGTGCCACTAGCTAATCGACTAAAGATGGGCATATATCCCTCCCTTTATAGACTGTGTTGAATCCTGTGTGGTTTTCCAAATACAGGAGCAGAGGACATATGTATATTGCTGGTTAGATATGGCTGTCATCAAACTTCTTGCCCACTGTCAGGGGAACAGTGATGACATCAGGGGGGCCACACCCACAGCAACGGTTTTGGCTGACAATACCCAGGAATCTCAATGCTGAGTTGACCAGATATTTTGTTTAGTGTCTGCATGTGTCTCAGTGAAAACACTGCGCCGCTGATGATTACTTGTTGGCCACAGGCCCAGTGCACTAAAGAATGTAAAAACAGACCCTTGCTTGGCCTGGGCCGGCCGAGCGGTCCAGGCACCTAGGCTGGTACTCCGAGCCCAACTACCTTTGCTGCCTGCGTGTCTTCCATATGTCTTCCCCCCTTCTTTCTCCCCCTTTACTGTCAAACTACTGTGAATCTATTAATAAAGGCAAAAAAGACAAAAAAATATATTGGAAAAAAAGAAATCCCCTTAACAACACCTGGGATTTAACTGTTTAGTTCTGAAGTTAACTGGACCTATATCAAATGACTAACTTTAAAAATTACTGTAGCAATTAAATGATAAGCACATGGAACCGGTCTCAAGAGTTATAAATCACACTAGGACAGTGATTCATGTTAATGATCTAAAGGCCAATGATAGCAGTAGAAATAGGTTGAAGAGTTCATCCGTGCACACCCACCCATTGGGCATCCACAAAGTGCAAAGGGATCAAAGGTTCAGACAATGAAGCATCTAATTATCTAATCCTCATCTCTACCTCACAGGATGATTTTCTTCATGTTTTCCCTGAGATATTGGAGGGTTGTGCGAACTTGTGCCACACCCAGGGTATTGAAGTTACCGCATAAGAATTCTAGGCATAAACGGAGCATAAGAACGTTTCAATACCGGATTGATGCTTTTGGAGTGTTCAGTCTAGCATATACATATATGGACCACCTCTCCAGGCGAGGAATGAATGAATTCTATGATATTGACTAGAACATAATTTAGCCCACTTTCTTCTTTTTTTTTAAGATATATTTTTAAACTTTTTCTGCCTTTTTTGATAGGGGATGGAGATTGGGGGGGGGGGGGGGGGGGGACATGCGGCAAAGATCGTGATCGGGAGTCGAACCTGTGGCACGCCGTCAGGCTGGCTCAGTAGCGTAGGTGCCCAGATAGTAGAGCTAACCGTCCGGGCCCATGTGTATCCTCTTTGCCAATTCTTTGGATAATATGACCATCACCATCATGTATATTGTCATGTGGCCATGGACTTGTCAAAGAGATGCAGTTTGGAGTTAAGAGTTTTACATTACAGCAAAACCCAATTCATCAGACCAGCCAATGTCTGACTACATTAATAACAAGTTAATGACAGACCACATGATGATTTACAGACATTGAAAGCATAGAAAACAGCCCTAATCTTGATCCAATTAATCAAATTTGCATTAGTGATGGCTGGATTTTGCAGACATCTGTGTGACTATTACCAAAGATCCAAACCATATATTGTAGTTAAGTTTTATTTGATTACTCTCAACCCAAGTAACCATATTACTATCAGATGCAGAATGCATAACCCAACCGTTACGCGACAACAGTAGAAGCTAGTTGTGCCAACAATTATAACCTTACATTGTGAAGGATACTGCAAAGATAATGTAATATACCTGACAATACTTTTAGGTTTGACTCTGCTCCCTACAGCTGACCAGCCTGACCTTATTTCATCAGTTTAAGAAGTTCAATCTGAACTAGTGGCAATATAGCCTAACAGGTATAGAGTAAATTTATTAAAAAGGTGCTGCTATAGTTTGTTGTTCATTGTTTGTACATTGTTGGTCATCATAGCCCAGGACAGTCAGTGAGTGTCAGTGATCATCGTATTCCCATATTGATGTATAATCTGGAGGCCAGAGGAAATAAATCGAATATTTCACTTTTATAATAAACTTATGTATGGAACTATGTAGTTCCATAGATAAATACAAGGTTTACATGCAACTAAGTAAATCACATTATTAAAGGGATTGCGAGCACTTACCGGCATCATATTGGCTGCTCTGGAGGGTCAAAACAAGAGGAGCATCGGCAAATGAAAGTCGTGGCTTCGCCCACTAATCGAGTAGGACCCACTTTGCAAAGCAATGGCTGTGGTTTTGCCAAAATGACAACCAATCGGGCCTCGGTCCAATCTGTAAACCAAAGAAGGCAAAATCCGTTCGACCAGTTTCTTTCATAAAGTTGTTTATGTTACAGTTTACTCTGGCCTGCTCTTCTAAAAGAATGCTCCAGCTATAAACAAGCACTAGCCAGCACAGCTCCGAATTCAAGACTAAAAGCGCATAGAAAACCTGTGGTGGCGGTGGTGATAAAAAGGAATACAATAATGTGACTGTACTGTACTCACCGATATCAAAGGCTATTCATCGTATTAGCTGGATACTTATTGGTTGCGATAATAATACTATGGAACAGAAGTAGCTGTCAGTCAGCTAAACTCTCCACCTACCTACGTCGTTAGCTCATTAAGCTAAAGCTAGCTCAGTCCGGAGGCAAAGTAAGGCGTTCTCTCGCTCTCTCGTCGGCTGTTTGGAGGACATCGACCAGCACAGAGGCACAGGTTAAGTAGATGTAGTATAATTCACGCTAAACAAGATGGAAACATTTCCTTCAAAAGCGCGATTTCTCGCATATAGTGTACGGCAAATCCTCGTTAGCTTGCTAGCTGACGAAAATAGCCTGGAAACCAGTTGTTGACGGTCAAAGGGGCGGGGCTAAATCACAAGCAACGAAAGTGTCACGTCGACGCGGAATGTCACTTTATTTCACAGAATGGCAGCAGAGAGAATGGTAAAACATAGGTTAGCATTCCATTTCTGTTTACTTGTTTATTTTTTGGAATGTCAAAAGTCTCAAAAATGATTTCTCTGATCTTTTGATGCTTTGTACAGCTTAATCACTTGGGCAGATTACTACTTAATCAAATGGATCAAAGGACAACGACGTGACGCTTGCCTTAAGGCTATTGTTAACTGTGGTTATTAACTATTTCTGAAATGTTTACGAGCTTTGGGAAGGAGGCGGCGTTCCATTGGACCGTCTTAGGTCACGTGACATGACCCTCAATGTTTATGACTGACGTCATCAGTCTTTAGCATTCATTGCCATGGTAATACAAGGTGCATTTAAAACAGAAACATTCAGAGGGAGTGTATCGCGTCTACTATATTCAATATTAGAGAGAATGGTTTACATCACAGAGGACATGGTCCGACGGCGGGCAGAGCACAACAACTGTGAGATCTTTACTCTTGAGGAGATCTCCTTACATCAGCAAGATATCGAGGGAATAGAGTACATCGAGAGATGGTGCAGAGATCTCAGAATTATCTACCTGCAAAACAACCTGATACCTAAGATTGAAAATGTAGGTCGCCTGAAGAAGCTGGAATATTTAAACCTCTCCATGAACAACATTGAAGTGATCGAAAATCTCGAGGGCTGTGAGAGCCTCCAAAAGTTGGATTTGACGTTAAACTTCATAGGACAACTGAGCAGCGTGGAGACCCTGAAACACAACATCCATCTCAGGGAGATCTTCCTGGTTGGAAACCCCTGTTCTGACTTTGAGGGCTACAGACAGTACACAGTGGCTGCTCTGCCTCAGCTCAAGTGGTTAGATGGATCAGAGATCAACCGAACGGAGCGAATCAGGGCCAACTGGGGACTGGAGGAGGCTAGGAGGTGCATCCAACGGCAGGAGCAGGAGTACCTGAAGAAGAGAACCAGGGAGAAGGAGGAGGCGCAGAGGAACAGAGCAGCAGAAAGAGAAGAGAGCAAAAGCCCCCAGAGAGAGGACTCCACCTTTGGTCCTCCGGGGAGCCAGGAGGACAAGGAGAACCGTCAGACAGAATATAAAGTCACTGAGGAGGAGCAGAGGGAGAAGGAATTCTGGGAAACCCCTTGCGCCTTCACTCCGGAGTCACGTTTTGAAACATACAAACATCTGGAAAAGAAGAAGAACCCCACGAAACCCACGAAGCCCCAAGCACCTCCAAGGACCCTGATCACTGCTGAAGGACGGGTGTTGAATGTCAATGAATCCAAGCTAGACTTCACACTGACAGAAGACGAAGACGGGAATACAGTCGTCCTAGACCTGGCTGTGTACAGACACATGGACACTTCCCTGCTGGATGTTGATGTTCAGCCCATGTATGTCAGAGTGATTGTCAAAGGAAAGATATTTCAATTGGCTCTTCCCGCTGAAGTGAGACCTGACAGCACTACATGTCGGAGGTCCCAAACCACTGGACACCTGGTCCTCACGATGCCCAGGGCTAAAGGTGAAATCAAGACAAAGACCGTCCCACGACCTCCATCTCAAACCAAACCTGGACAGAATAAAAGCAATGTTAACGGTCGTGAAATGCTGGAGGTAGATCCTAGCAAACACTCTGGTATTGACCTGGCGAATATTGTAGCACGAGACAGTGGCAGCAGCCGGGAGGGACCGCTGGAGATGAGGAGGAACCAGACTTGTGCAGCCTCAGAACACACATCCTTCTCTGAAGGCTTTGTAGATGATCCAGATGTCCCTCCTCTCATATGAACCTCACTTAAACAAGTCATCACTTTAAACTAAGAACTATGATACAGACAATACATGACAAGTTTTCCATACCCAAAAGTAATAACAGAAGACTGATGATGACTGTTTACTTAGCTACTAGTCGTTTCATTATGCAGGAAAACATTGTGTTTTTGGGACCCCAACCTATTCACCTTTTCAGTGTTCATTTAACTCTGAGAGTGTAGAAATGGAATTAAATGGACCTGGAAGCATCCATTTGGTTCCTTTGTACATTCTCTGAGTGAACGACCGGGTCCATTTGGTTCATAGCTATCAATTCTGAATGTTGAAAATGAGTGCTTTCCGAGTGCTTTAAATAAATGATGCAACTGGAAAAAAAAATACAACTTTTTTTTACATTAGAGTGAGTGTCTCATTTGCTCTTAATTTAAGTTATTTAACAAAGAAACTTGGACATTGGACAAGATTTCATATTTCAAGTATTTGTTTGTATTCTTATTCTGTATTTATTTATAGAATATATACTATAGTATAAGTGTTTCTCTTTTATAAATTACAAGAATATCCTGATCCTCTCTTATCGTGAGCATTACTATAGTCTGATTCCTTCTGTTGGTGGTAGAACCGATCTATGTGTCAAATGTACTTCTCCCCATGATATCATATGTAAAGCACAACCACCATGACATATTATCTCTCACTCCTCTTGCTTCATGATTGACCCAGAATACTTCCTATCCTAGGTTGTACTTCTGTTCATTGTTTTCCTGTTTTAACCTCAGGCATCAAATGCATTGGGCGGCTCAGTTTCCTAACCTCTCAAAGCATCAATGTAGAAAGAGAAAGACAGCTTTGTTTTTCTGTTCTGAATCAATAAAATACAAGTGTCAGTGAAAACATGGGCTAAATTTGACTCAATATGTAGACTAATATTGAAACTTATTGTCAAAGAAAGCTAAGCCTCTATACCGCTTATTAAATGTAATCAATATTAGCAAAGTTCTTGGCTGCGCTTTTATTAGAGTGCTGTACTAGATTGATTGATTGATTGAAGTATTTATTAACAGTTTGCAGAATGGGTACATTTCACATGAAAGCAACTCATTACAAAGACTGTTACTGTGGACGACACACTGATAAGGCATTGTTTACAACAGGGTCCACCATTTTCAATTAATCAGAACATTTATAGACGTACAAATATAGCCTACACTTCTATATAAAAAACAGGAAATCATGTAAGGAGGTAAAAATGGAAAAGAGGGGGAAAGTGGGGTAGGGTGGGATTCAGATTTTACAGGGGCCAATGGAGTTTGATATCCCTATCAAGGCCCTGTCTGTGCTGCGCTACCTCACTGATCATGTCGACAGCACTAGTGTGATAAATCGTATCCTGTGCACCCATAATTTACCATGTGTATTTGTATAGGTGATGGCGTGCTGACCTTGCAAATGACCTTCCATCAGAGTACCATGTGAAAATGTCAAAAGAATGTGATGACTTTAAACCATTTCAACAAGAACCAAATTAAACCAGCTGTTGATCCTGAAAAGTTGCATATTATGTCATAGAAAGAAACTAGAACTGTATTTACATTGATTTCTTTTTTTACAGGGTGGACTTATATCCCTAATTTAGTCCATAATGGGGTTCTGATATATTAGCCCTGGGAACTCAAACAACTTGACTGAGTCTAATACATACAATATATATGTACATATTATCCATGCCGTGTTAAAAAAAACACACTTGTGTGAAGTGATCGGGTGCCAACTGTGGCTGACACATGACGTCACTGCTTAAAGCAAAGATTAAAAGTCCATAGACTTGGCTGCCACATGACGTCACTAATCACGGTACGTACGCCTGTTGATTTTTGGGGGCTTGCTGTTTTTTGGGGGAGCATTAATAAGACAAACATTAAAAGTCCATAGACTTAGTTGCCAAATGATGTCATGTCTGAAAGCTATATGTTGGAGGGACTAAATGCAGTTACCATAAAATATTTAGTTAGTGTCAATACCATCACTGATCAAATAGGTTTCCTGGGTAACTTAAATAATAATCACAATAACCATATATGGCTTTGCCAGACAAAGTCATGCTATATATGGTTAATTCATTCCAACCTCACATGTGATTGGCTGAGAAGTGAAATACGTCATGCTTCAGTGGACAAACCGTATATTTAAACTGTTAATGGAGATAGATAGTGATCTGTACGCTACATACAGATGAGATGGAGTCTGTGCATACTGGGATCACCAGAAGAAGCTATACCTGTCGGAAGTTTTACCTGTCCAAGATACAAGAATTAGAGTTGACAGTGAACGATAAAAGCCAGAATCTCAGACGTCTACAGGCGCAGAGGAATGAGCTCAATGCTAAAGTGCGTCTCCTCCGTGAGGAGCTGCAGTTACTTCAGGAACAAGGATCCTATGTGGGGGAAGTGGTTAGGGCTATGGACAAAAAGAAAGTACTGGTAAAGGTGCATCAAGAAGGAAAGTTTGTTGTGGATGTGGACAAAAACATTGATATCAATGATGTGACTCCCAATTGCCGTGTGGCTCTGCGCAACGATAGCTATACACTGCATAAGATACTTCCCAATAAGGTGGACCCTCTGGTGTCCCTTATGATGGTGGAGAAGGTGCCGGACTCCACTTACGAAATGATTGGTGGCCTGGACAAGCAGATCAAGGAGATCAAGGAAGTGATTGAGTTGCCTGTCAAGCACCCAGAGCTTTTTGAAGCCCTGGGCATTGAACAGCCAAAGGGTGTGCTGTTGTACGGCCCTCCAGGCACAGGAAAGACCCTCCTGGCCAGAGCTGTGGCCCACCACACCGATTGCACCTTCATCAGGGTTTCTGGCTCTGAGTTGGTCCAGAAGTTTATCGGAGAGGGTGCCCGTATGGTGCGAGAGCTGTTTGTCATGGCCAGGGAGCACGCTCCTTCAATCATCTTCATGGACGAGATTGACTCCATCGGCTCATCACGCCTGGAGGGTGGCTCTGGGGACAGCGAGGTGCAGAGGACAATGTTAGAGCTGCTCAATCAACTGGATGGCTTTGAGGCCACCAAAAACATCAAGGTCATCATGGCCACCAACCGTATCGACATCCTGGATTCGGCACTGCTCAGGCCAGGCCGAATTGACAGGAAGATTGAGTTTCCCCCTCCCAATGAGGAGGCCCGTTTGGACATCCTGAGGATCCACTCTAGGAAGATGAATCTGACACGTGGCATCAATTTGAGGAAGATTGCTGAACTCATGCCTGGAGCCTCTGGAGCCGAGGTCAAGGGTGTGTGCACTGAGTCAGGGATGTATGCTCTGAGAGAGAGGAGAGTGCACGTTACCCAAGAGGACTTTGAGATGGCTGTGGCAAAGGTGATGCTGAAAGATAGCGAGAAGAACATGTCCATCAAGAAGCTGTTGAAGTAGAATACCCTGCAGATTCTCCCCATGCAAACACATCTGACCCATCTGCTGCACCCAGTGCAGAATTCTCCCCATGCATTGCAAACACATGTAAGGCTATTTTTTCTTCTTTTTGTTTACAGTTTGTAATTGTTACCAAAAAGTAATTTTAAAATAAATGGTGTCTCCAACCAAAAATAAATAAATAAATAGAGCATAGAAGTCTTTTCTGCACAAATACTGCTGATCAGTTACTTCTTTGAAGCTTTGGTCAAAATTATGAACTGCAAAGGGACCACCATGACGTCCATTCACTAGCTCTGTACGAGGCAATCTACAAATACAGTAGGTCTGTCTGTTCTTTTGTCTGGGTCTAATCCTGCGAACTGCTGGACCGATCAGTGCTACATTTTTTTCCACCGTGTTGATTTTTTGAAATAATTTTATAATGGAAGAGAATGGCTGTTGGTTCGGCTTGAAACTTTGCCCATATATGGGGTCATACATTAGAGATGTCATAGATGACTGACTGCGTAGTCCAGACAACAAGTCCGAGATCCATATTTGGAGCCACACCATTATTAGGCTCTGACTTTTTTTTTGTTGCAATTATTTAATCCCTGGCTTGTCACAACTGAACCCCTACTGTTTGGCTCGGTAGGGAGTGTGTAGACAAGCAGTGCAACTCCTACAATATGCAACATGTTGCCAGTCCACTTATCACTTGACAATTAGATGAGCCTGACCGGGAGGACTTACCGGTAAGCATGCTATCCCCCCTGGTTCTGCACCACACTGAACGGGCACCCTAACCAACCTGTTGGGAGTCACTCGTGCAGAGATTGCCACCCCACCCAGTTTTCATTGCTCGATATAAAGGTAATGCTACAAATAGAAACAAAAAACAAGTTCTAAGTTCTAACCCTTGAATGTAGCCAATTGTGAACCCCTGGCCTCTGGTGTTCGGCAGGATCTTTGCCCCTGCATAACCCAGTTACGCCTACTTTGTGTTTTATCTTATTTGACCATCCTTTTGTACTTTATCCTATTTTATCTTGTTTTAATATACTTTTTAAGTAGTAGGCAAATACATCTCTTGGTATCAAGACATGTTTATTCCCAGCCTTGATGACAGCTTTGACAGCATTCTTTGATGTCCTGCCCTTAGCCTCTCTCCTCCATGCTTAAGATCTGACTCATTCAACATTATCCTGCTGGTCAGAATTACAACCTGGTGACAAGAGAGCCAGATGAACAAACACAATAGAAGGAAAGAAATCTCATCGTTAAATACAGTTGGATGATCCCACTCCATACATGACCTGATCCGAATCTGGGGTAAAGTACGGAGTCATATGTCAGATACGTCATAATGACTGATTACATTGCTGCTCAAATATGGATTTGCACCGATATGTGTTTCATGCCTACTGTGGTACAGTACTTGAATTTCCCTAAGATTAAGAGAAGGTATATCCATCTAACTAGGGTGAGCATAATTCAGCGTATTACAAAATTCTAATGAGAATTAGGTAAAACTAGAACGGTGCCCGTGGGGCCTCTACAGCGGTGCCCGTTGGGCACTGGCCTACTTGGAACGATGCAAGTTGGAAATGCATGTCCCACCCAGATATTATTCGTTGGAGCCTCTACAGTGGTGTCCGTTGGGCACTGGCCTACTTGTAACGATGCAAGTTGGAAATGTATGCCCCACCCAGATATTATGTCTGTCTCCCTTTCATGCCCATATATGGAGTTCTTTGTAATGCCGAACTATGGAGTATATGCAGCCAGCTTGTGGAGTTGTGTCAGGCATGCCCAAATATGGAGTGTTGTGAGGTCAGAACAGGTCAGCTCCATATATGGAAGCTGGGCAGGAGCCCGGTCCAGAGCCCAGGCAGAGGCCTTTTTGGGGCGGTTCTGGACAATCGTGGGTCCGACCGACTCGACACCGGCCACTGCGCCCCCTGCTGTGTTGTGGAATGCGTGTGTCGAATTTGAAGTCGGTGGGGCTAACGGTTCTAGAGTTACGTGGATCATACACACACACACAAACACACACACACGGTGCATTTATAAATAGATAAGCAATAGAATACTGTACCTGTATATAACAGGTAGGGGAGTTCCAGGTACAACTATAGAATGATATTTAGTTCCTCTGGGCCAATACCACTGGACCCAGTGTTTTAGAGCATAGAAATTATCAGGAAAGAGGTGATGTCAGTTCCAAATGAGAAGTACACAGTAACTAAAACGTGAGAATACCATACTATACCAAAACGAGTAAGACACGCGAACGCGGGAAGCGAACGCAGATCGTAAATTGCAATAACAATTAGAATAAATTACGAATTAGTGTCACTCAGCTCCATATATGGGCACAAAAGGGGCCAGGTCCACAACAAACAAATCACCGGCCCCTTTTGTGCCCATATATGGAGCTGAGTGGACCTGGCCCCTTTTGTGCCCATATATGGAGCTGAGTGATTGCTGATGCAACACACTCCATATTTGGATAGCGGGACAGACAGACACACAGACAGACACACACACACACACACACAGACATGATCTGCTAGGTCTCATAGTAAGTGCTCACTGCGTTCGCAAACAAGACAAGTTGATTGCGAAAGCAGTGAGCACTTACTACGAGTAAGACGCGCGAACGCGGGAAGCGAATGCACTCAGCTCCATATGGGCACTAAAGGGGCCAGGTCCACAACAAACAAATCACTGGCCCCTTTTGTGCCCATATATGGAGCTGAGTGGACCTGGCCCCTTTTGTGCCCATATATGGAGCTGAGTGATTGCTGATGCAACACACTCCATATTTGGATAGCGGGACAGACGGACACACACACAGACAGACAGACAGACATGATCTGCTAGGTCTCATAGTAAGTGCTCACTGCGTTCGCAATCACTGCGTTCGCAATGAGACCTAGCAGATCATGTCTGTCCGTGCGTGCGTCTGTGTGTCCCCCCTTTGTGCCCATATATGGAGCTGAGTGATTTGTACAGACACACACACAGACAGAAGTGTCTGTCCCGCTGTTACGTCACCATGACTCAGCCATAACCATATAAGGAGTCCCCAAAGCAGCTATACGTCCAAAACCCAAATATGTACGAGCTGCGTTCGCTTCCCGCGTTTGCGCGTCTTACTGGTTTGTATAGCACATTTCATACAGAGGCAATTAAAAATGCTTTATACCACATGGATAACAAAAATCACACCTGTGTGAACTGAGGGGCACTCTTATCATACATCATCTCATTCCAGCCAATCACAACTTCATTACTGTTTACACACTCACTGGCCATTCATTGTCAATGGCATTCAATGTTTGTGTTAACAGTAACACTCAAAGCTGACATAGGAGGGGCTAGCAAAAAGAAAAGATTAAGATCAGAAAAAAGCATTACAAAGCTCAAGGCATAATTGGAAAAAATTAAATAAAGGCATGGGTGGACATAAATGTATATGTGCAAGGCAAGGGCATATTATCAAAGCAAACATGGGAGGTGGCCATGGGAGATGTGGTGGTTTAGGACGGAATATAGTGACTGCTACTGAAATAGCATTTTTTGCTAGTGTTTTGTCTGTGATGGCCACAGTTTGTTGCATTTTGTGGCAACCGTGTTGGCTCAACATGGCTGTTGTAAATATAATAAAATAAAATACAACTAAGTTGGCTAAACTCTTCTTCATTCTATAGATTAGAAGGATCTAGGAACACAGAACCCAAAACATACAGTAGACAAATAACTTCAGAGAAGCTTCTTCCTCACCAAAACTCAAACATTTTGTGCAGAGGAAAGAGGACATTTTGTCAATAAACAGTGTTCCTCTCGGGTCACACCTCTTCCTACATCATAGGACAGTAAGGACACTAGATCAATATTCACATATCCGTTGTGAACCCAAGGTGGAGAGACTGCTTTAATGGGAGTGGAAAGTGTAGGAGGCTTGTGTCCATGGAGACTTTGCAGAAGGTCAGTTTCACCAGGACAGCACAAAAGTAAGAACAATTTGTTCTTTGTGCCGTATAGTCCAGCTGCAGACAAGTAAAAGATAATAAAGAAACATGAAATGTGTACCTTGGACTTCATATGGCCAGCGTCTATGTCTGACATATCTATGATGTATGACTCTACATTTATGTATGTATGACTCTACGCCATTATATAATTAAATAGCTTATAAGTATAATATTAAGTATAATCTGTGGAAAGAAAACTGATCAGGTGCTGATCAGTCCAGTGGTTTGCAAGATTAGCCACAGTGGACACATAGTCAGACAAGACCCTCGTCTAGACAGCTACTCCTGCAGCGCCACGCAAATAGCTTGCTCCTACACATTTTGTGCACAGCAAATATGGTGGAACAACAAGTTGTTGTGCAGACTTTTTAACCATTGGTATATTTTGAGGACATGTTAAATTACTACCCCGTTCAGAAACTGGGCCATTAAAAAACAAGCACAGCAGAATAGAAAAAAACAGGAAATGGCAGGAATTAGAATTACATCTATTCACTTACAGAAAAGCAAAAATTAAAGAACTTTGAAAACACAGAATAGAAAGATGGGAGAGGGGTTGATTTCTCAATTTCAAATGAAGATGGGCTTGATTTACTGTATGTAAATTCCAATTGATAAATTTGATATGTGCCAACTCTGGTATATTCCCTCACAATATTCCATATTACTTTTAGGATATATTAGGCAAGACAACCTTGAACCTTATTCATATTTGTTTGGTATTTTAATATATGTGCCAATAGGAAAGTGTTACTTCCTGAGGCCCCCACTATTCAGGAGTGGATATACTCCGTCTAGAAAAGTACATCTACATTATGCAATGGATTACTTTCTCTGTCCCACTTCAAAAATATATTTGTAGCCTACAATTCTGGACTAATTGGGTCAATTAGTAAAGCCTAATTAGCATCATGGCAAATAAAACTACATTCATTCCATTTTCTTTGTACACATTGAATGTACCAATTGTATTTTTACTAGGGCTTTACAGGACAAAAACATACAGTCATACATATTAAATGACTGTGTACTGTATATGTGTCAAACATTTTATGAACACCCCATCAACATCAATTATTTAGGGGTAGAAATGCAAACAAATAACAATACAAATATAAAATCTGTGGACAATTTGAAGAAATGCATGCCAATTGAAAGCTAATAGTATATGAAGCACAAAATGAATACAAAATAGCATGAGGCATACACAATGGATAAGAATAAGAATGGTCGCCCCAAAACACGTTCGCACGGGCCAAATCCAGCGACCTCGGAAGTCGTAACGATCGCCACCAGGTAATCCTTGAACATAACCTCAGAAAAACTATGCCTTACCTGTACAACTGTATTACAACTTACCCTAACCTTATTCCTAAACTTAGCCTCAGTAAAACTATGCCATAAACCTATAACCTTATTCCTTAACCTCAGTAAAATGAATGGAAGAGTACAAGCAGATCAAGCACTGCTGGGGGCAAGCGGTCGGTGAAACACAGTGCGAGTGTGTTTTGGGGCTAGCGTTCCAGTTACACCACCTTCATAACGCAAATACACATGAATAAGCTTAAAATCCACATGGTGAAATTCACGAAGATTCTGAGAATGTTGCTGCTCCTACAGTGTGCAGGTTGCATTGACCTCCATCCGCGCTGATATTCACGAAGATAAAGATGTACATCTCCAATTATCCTTTAGCTTTTTTCAAGATGTTCTACAGATGGAAATAAAGCACAAAAATAATGCCATACATACAATATTGTTTCCTGGTTCATGAGTTTTCTCACCACCTTATGTAAGCGATTGAGTACTTAGAAATGTTCTATAAATTTGTGCTGCACGATTCTTGCTCAAATGTGTCTCGATCTCAATTTTTCTCCACAAGAGTAACTAAAGTGAATTGGACAGCCAACTAGTGCTGCACGATTCTTCACCAAATGAGATTGCATAAATGTCTGGGGTATTATTATTATATAGAAATACTCTAATAGAAATAAGTAGAACCGTTCTCTATGAAGATGTTTTACTAAAATCCCCAAACAAGGCATCCCATCCAGAGGTGCCACATTAGAAATCTTGCATAGCCTAGGGCTGTAGTACTTGACATCAGTGTCTGATATTGTATTCTGCCCTGAGTCTGACTAAAAGGCAGCATTAAGAGATTAAGATTAAGAGTGCCATTTTGCTGTGGGTTCTTCTCAAATTCACTCTTGATGAATTACCTTATTTAAATAAAGACTTAAGTACTCGAGTGAATGTACGACTATTTGTAGGCTATAGGCTTTACATTTAAAATTGTTATGCAATACATGCATAATAAGTACTACATAATTTATTGTAGTACGTAGTGCTTATAATACTCAATTTAGCATCAACATCAGTTAAACCACTTTAAAACTATAATGAAAACAGCATTTTATAACACAAAACTTTATGAGTTATGAGTTTGAGAACCACCGTTTTATACAGGTCATGTAAGAAGTCTTATTTTATCGTGATGGAAACACATTATTCAACGTTATACAGCGAGTGACATCATGTAGCAGCCTACCTTGGACGCTGCTCTGACGTGGTGTGCTCTGATTGTTGCACTTCTCTCTTCAAAAGCCATGGTTCTCGCTTCGTCTGTAATGCTTTTAAAGAACAGCAGTATGACCAGTTCAGCCTGGGGAAACAGTAGGGACGTGTTAATAGCGACCATACAGTTCACTGAGGACGGTAATCTCATTTTAGATCGAGTAAAAATAGTTAACTTTACCATTAGACGCGCCCTTGGGCTCACATTACTGTTACGCCTCGTTTTCAATTTCAAACAAGAGTGTAGTGTACTCTTGGGTACCTTGGGCTTTATCATTGTTTTAACAAAAATAGAACAGCTCGAAGTCAACTCCTTTTGCTTTGATTTTCCATTTTCAATCTCCCGCTGGCTACTACCGGCGCATAATTATGACGACATTGTAGTATTGACAGTGTAAATAATATTGGACCTTTGGCGCCACCACGTGGTTCTCAGAAAGAAATCCAATGTGTCACAATTAATAGGCTACCATCAGTTATTACCTTCTTAACAATAAAATGAGAGAGAAAAACTGTTTATGATAGTTTCTAGTTGGTTGCTCCATATAGCCTACAACAAATGCATATTAAACAACTGGTTAAACAAGCAATTAGACAAGTTGTGATATTTACCTGTAAACCATGTTAGACCCATACACATTCTGTGTGCATGAATTATTTATAATAATTCACATCATTAATGTAATAAATACAGACATTAAAGTGTATAAATAATTTATTAGGTAATTCTGCAGACAGTTTAAACGCAATTTCCAAGTGTTTCATTATGTATAATGACATAGTAGAGACTGTTTTTTCAGTCTCACTGATAGATTGATTGATTGAAATACAGTTTGCAGAATTACAGTACATTTCAATCACAAACTAAATACAAAGCCCCATGACATGACATTTTAATTGGCCTATGAGAGGCAAACAATATGCCCAAAAAAGGATGCAGTTGGCAATCCACTGAAAAGGACTGGGGAGAACATTCGTAGAAAGTAGCAGATCTACAGGCTCATGTTACACACATTACGCACATTGTGAGCTTGTAGATTGGCTATTCTGGGGAAGAAATTTGGTGTAGAGGGAGAAAATGAGCTAGGAGGTCTAATAGACCTGACTTGGGCTGATTTGGGCTTCTTTTTCTGCAAAGTTGCTTGTTGCTTGTAAAGTAGCTTGTGTTCAAAGTGCTCATGTCATGTGTTTATTTGTTGCTTCTTTTGGGCTTGTTTTTCCTACACGCGGTTGCTTATGTATCTCTAAAAGTCTGGCAACACTGACTTGAATCGTCATTTGACTTTGCCAAGGGTCCTGAGCTGATGCAGCACTTTGTCCACCTGTAATAAATCACATACAGTACAGTTCATACATAATTCACCATGTTGTCATATATGTTATTATTAGTAGGCCTAATAAGAAAACATAAATGGCATGTAACCCTACATAATAATCATATACGATTATAAAGTTAATGTGAGTCACATTATACCAGTAATTTAAAGAAACAGAAGCAAAGGTTTATGTGTGCCAGCGGGCATATCACTGTATTAAGCCACTGCTAAAGTATGGGTGGGGTGAAGTTTTTCAAGTTGATCACTCACTGTGATGAACCAACAAGACTGTGGCCCATAGCGACTGAGGGATCTGGCATTCATATGACTGGCTGGTGCCAGGATATGGAGATGTAGGTGAGGAACAGAGGAGAAGGGGGGCAGATGAAACCCCAACCTGCAATAACACAATATTCACAAGTTGGCCAAAATTTCCTCTGACTACAATGTTGAAGTACATGTTTAATAGCTGATGCGGCCAAGTAGTGTATTCGTCTTTCAAGTCGACGTGGTGTTGACTTGATTAGAACATGTTAGAACACACACCAATAATAACCAGCCTGAGGACAAGAAAAGGCGAGGTTGCGTGCACGCATCCACCTGGGTGACAGCAGACTGCTGGAAACGCTGGCACTTTGTTAATTCTCGGGCCTGTTGAGAACTCTAGTTTTCGCTGGCTGCCAGGTGCGGCTGCACTAATAACGTTGGGGCAGGCCTGTCTAGAGTTTAAATGGACAGGTATCAGTCAAAAGGGAGACATCGAAGAGGAAGGATGGATGGCGAAGGATCAACAAATGCAATGTCAGAACAGGTCAGCTCCATGGACATCTAAGGGTTTGAGGTCAGAAGTAGAGTTGCTGGCCAATATTGATGACATCATGGATCATCATGGATCTCCATATAGGGGGAGAGCGTAGTGATGTGTTCGGTAGGATTTTGGCTTATTTGGGAGCCATCCCATCTCTTATAGTCTGGAATTTTCATGAACCCAGAAACGGTGATTAGTATAAACTTTTATGATAGAAATGTTATCTATAGGCCTAATGGATGAAATTCAGCTTGGTTTCTAAAAGTTGCATGTTGAGTAATTTGAGTAATTAGCATGTATGTGCCCATACCATTAACAACCTATAAGGCAAAATAATCTAAATGTCAATTGTCATCAGTCTTTAAGTAGCATGCACCTGTCAAACTAGGGGGTTTTCATCTCCATCCCTGATGATGTCACGTGATGTCCCGAGACATGACCATAATGGTCATGCCTGTGGTGACCAACCAACCAACCAACCCACCGCAATAATATAATATAATATAATATAATATAATATAATATAATATAATATAATATAATATAATATAATATAATTACCTGACGTCACCTAGGTCACTGACTTTGTTCTTCTCCAGTATATGCCTTCCCATTTCCTGCATTCGCTCCACTATCAAAATGCACATGACATCCATGTCTGAGTCAGCGTTAATGTAGGCCAACGGGGAAATGAACGAAAAACAGAGGGGGTGTAGAATAAGGAATGTGTAATAATACCTAGAGGTATGTGTTCTTTTTGGAGTGTTTTGCAATTTCCTAAATGCGTCCTCGGAACAACAAGGTAATGGTGCATAGCGCCTGGTTTAGAGTCAACAAAACAAACCAGGTCATCATCCTGTGATAGAGACAGTCGAGAGAGATGTATATGTTAGAGGCGTTTTCAAATTCAACGCACCTTTCTTCTTTTTAAGAATACAATGAAAACTGCTTACACTCAAAAGTATTTCCGTGTCGGTCTGCTTGTTGACAATGTCACAGAATTGACATCCATTCTCCCTGGATTGGGAGCGGGTGTCCTCCTGAGGATCCATTTGTTTGTTTAATGTTTTCCGACGTTGTCTAAATCAGAGTGTCCTACAAATGTAATTCTATATACTATAGAACTAGGCCTAGGCGTACCCACGGCCCCTGTACACAGTAACAGTTAGTAGTTACAGAACTATGTGGGCGTACACCATCCGGCATCCATGGTGGTTTATTGAGAGGCACCCAGCTGCAGCCTCGCTGACGAGACGTGCTCCGTGAGCGGGCCGTGCTCCGTGAGGGGACCGTGCTCCGTGAGGGCGGTGATCCGTGAGGGACCAGAAGTGCGTTTTTCCCCCCGCTTGCGTGCACAACACGCACTTGCTGGTGCGCGCTTAAATGCCGGGTGTATATTACCAGCTGTGCTTAATCATAATAATTACGTGCTCGGTTTGGAAAAGTTTGATGTAGTTTGTTGTAGGTAATAGTTTCATTGAAAGCTTATTAGTTGGTAAGTGTGCAACTGTGCATATTTGAAGAAATGCAAATCTAACAATAATAAAATGATATGCAATAGGCTAGGCCTATATGGTCGAATGTGACATAATTTAATTATGATATCAAGGCATTTAAGTAATGTAATAAGTTGCTATAACCCTGTACAAGTGATACTTGTCCAGACCAGTATGGTATAGATAGAGGAGACGGATGGGAGGTAGAGGAATTTAAAACTGTCGACCCTTTCGACAGGGCATGGGATGGAAGAATTGACATCTATAACTATATATATATATATCCAGAGAATGTAGGTTGCTAACATGCAATTTTAATTGTTTTGTAGCCTATAGGGCTCCATCTTGTGGCAGGGGCCCTTTTTCCTTAATTTGGGGATTTAGTATTGTGTGAGAGGTGTGGCCCCGTAAAATTTGTTATCTTGTGCCACAGCCTATAAGGTGATATTCACACCAGAAAGCTTTGCTGCGATTAAAACAAATCCTGCTGCACATTGTCAGAAAGTGCACTTCGTTTGGCAGGTGGGGCTCATTCGAATCCTAATGCGTATCAAAGAACCGCATTCTACTCCGAGGAAAAACGGGGGTTTCGCTTCGCTTCCAATCGCACTTGATATATGATTCGGTGCAGGTGTGAATGCAATCCGCAGTAAATAAAGGAAATGAAGCAAACAATGTGGCAATGGCAAATGTTTATTACTTGAGGATAAAGCATGGCATAAGATGTAGCCCTATGTCTTTTATTGGCTTTCGCTGTAAATAAAAAGTTTGATGCAGTGAGCCCTATTTGTTCAGTCATTTCAGCCATAAAGTTTCCTAGCACTGGTCAAGTTGATATGATGCACATGATTAAACTAACCTACAGTATGCTACTTCGCACATGGGAGAGGCAGTACACATTCATCTGTACGCAACTGACCTGAAAGGTTGTGTTCATGACATGAAATGTACTGCAGCAATGTAAGCCGTATGTGTTCAGCTAACAGATGATGACATATTGTGCAAATGTGCAGGAGATGGGGAGAATCAGAGAATGTCACTTTGATCTGGGGTTTGTGCTCGACAGCGTAAGAGGTCACTGACTAGTCAGAACTCTTAGGATTTTCACATCTGGATATCAGTGAACTTAACAGATCTGAGGTGTGGCGGAAAATGTCACATGCTGATGATGCGCCAAAAAAAATAAAAACAGCGCCCTCCTTTTCCTTTGAAAGTGCAGCGCTCAAACCTGTTTGCGCACCAATTTTTTTGCGGTGGTCATTTAGTGGGGGGGTCCCTCCCTCGTGCCATTTCATTTAGGTGGTAAAACAACAAAGCCCATCCCCCCCCCCACCGTTGCCATTTTCAAAACTTCTGATGTTACATTCAGCATCGCCGTAAGCAATTCCACCCCGCTACTCTGCTGTTCCTGCATCCTGAGGAGAGCCTGCTGCTGGTCTTTCAGCCGTTGTTTCTCGCTCTCATCAGCTCTTTCCATCTGTTTCTTAATCTCCTGAAATAACACATTATCAGACATGTTAACGTCAAAGTCGTACGATTTGTCACACACGTCACAGCAGTGAACTTTGTTCTCCACATTTGACCCATCTTTTGATGAGCCGCAGGCCTGCAGCCAAGGAGCGGCCGGGGATCGAACCCCGACCTCCCAGTTACAGGGCAGACACTCTAACCACAAGGCCACTGTT